>NW_028229580.1:0-300000 GCF_053477565.2 Lygodium microphyllum | reverse complement strand
ACATCCAATGGGCTAATCAAATATTTTCCATTTTAGTAAAAAAAAGAGCTCAATCAAGTGGATTGATGAGACTTAGATGAAGATTCGATGAAATACCTCTTTATTGGAGTCCTACTTCAGCCATATCTTCATGCATGGTGCCCAATCGCTCCTTGAAGCTCAATTTGATGCAATGATGAGCCAAAAATAATTGGAAGTCAATGAAGCTTCAATGGGGGAGAGCCTTTAGGTTCCTTGAGTAAACGGTCCAAAAGATTATCTCTCTTGATAGGAGATCCCAAAAAATTAGCCCCATAATGCCTTGTGATGATCAATAGGATTTAGATGATAGCAATAGTACCCTCATTGACCTCCCAATCTACTTCTTTGCAGCAACAAAAATAGTTTTCTTCTACTTCATCCTCTCGGTCTCGCTAATGTAGGACACTATTCTTATGCTCACTCAGGTATTCATTCAACTTAGAGATCATTTTCACTATACTGAGAAGAGGCAAGAGCCCAAAGGAAATTGAGGAGAGCACTTATGGAGCAAGATCTTAGTCTTAACAATGTAGATTATCATCTACAAGTACTCTAGCTTAGGGATGCCGGCAATATTAGAAATGAGAGAGAGAGATCAGGCATGAAGGGTAGCAAACATGCTCCCTGTTCATCCCATTTTCTTCCACAGAGTCTAAAGTCAACTCTGTACAACACATACAAAAGATCAAATGACCTAGATCTAACCATGGTTAAGTCAATATGACTTAACCTTATTCAACTATGGTAGATGACCAAAGCCTATAAGCTTGAATCTCAACACTCCCCCTAAAGCTCAAGTGGGGTACTTCACTCTGAGTAGCTCTCTGAAATGCAAAAACTTATCTTTACCCAATGACTTGGTAAATATATCTGCAACTTGGTCTTCTGTCCTCACATGGACCAAATCAATGTCACCTACAATCACTTTTTCTCTGATAAAGTGATAGTGTACCTCAATGTGCTTAGTCCTAGCATGATAGAGAGGATTACTGGCTAGGAGCACACTAATCATGCCCAAATCATCAAGAAGCTTCATGAGCCATTGCCTCACATGCAGCTAGTGCATCACCTCTATACTCTGCTTTAGTACTATAGAGAGTGCAACTATAAGTTGCTTCTTATTGCTCTAGCTGACCATACTACTACCAAGGAAAAATGCATAATACTAGTAGATCTCCTGTCACAGGTACTTCCTACCCAGTCAGCATCTACGTATCCTATAAGCTCCAAAGGCTTACCATGATCATAGAATAGACCATAATTTGATGTAGCCTTCACATATCTCAAGATCCTCCTCTCACTGCATCCAAGTGAGGCTTCATAGGCTTTTGCATGAATTAGCTAATCAGTCCAACTGAATAGCTAAGACCAGTCTAGTAATGGTAAGGTAAATCAAGCTACCCACCATTTGTCTATACATAGTGATATTCTCAATCTCATGTCTAGCATCTATAAGTAGCTTAACATTTTGTTCCAATGGAGTTCTATCTAGCAATTTGGAAAATCAGGGTTCATACTAAACTTTCATCTTCACATCACAAGCATTTCACTTTCTACATCATTGCTTATCTCACTACACTCAGATATGAACTACACAAGGAATAAGAATAGAGAAAATAAGACAACACAGGTTGACAGATTGCATCTACCTCTCCTATTCAGAAATCCACCATAGTTACATAATGATCCGCATGAATATACATGCAAACATAACTAAATCCCAGGCGTGCTATGAAAAGCTATGACCTTCCATTTTCAAGATTCTAAAAATCATCAAAATTGACAAACATCCAAAATAGACAAAATACCACACATATTACTAAGCCTAAACACATGGCACAGCTCGGTGGCTTGAGCCAACAGCTGACCTCGGACCCGCAATCCCTTGATCCATGCCACCCCTTTCTTTATCAGCAACCTTCGATCACTCCTTTGCTGCATCTTCAATTCCACCTTCTGCTGCTTGACATCCGATTAAATCCACCTCTGCTTCCTTTTCTTCAATATGCACTACTAGGTTCTCAGCATCTTCCTTGCCCTCTTGCACTTTACCATCCACAATCTATTTATCAAAATCCTCCAGAGACATCTACATCTTAGCTTCCTGGTTTGCTACTTCTAGTTGCATTTCCAAGTCTGCAATCTTTTCCTTCATCTCTGCATTCTCAGCCTGAAGTGAATGTTCTCCTGCAGCCTCAAACTAGGCTTTGAACTTGTCAATAGTTGTTGCTAGATGCTCTTGAAACAATCTAGCTGCATGGCCCCAAAGCTCCTTGATGTATTCAAACACCTTTGACCTCAATGAATCTGCATCCGTGTCAGCCAACAATACCCCAGTTACTCCTTGCCTATCAAATGTAGCTTTCTCCAACTCCACCAAGGTCATCAACCGATTCATCAGGAAGTTGTTATTTGAAATGAGTTGAATAGTTTTATCCTCCACTTCTTGAAATTGCTTCTCTATTGCCATCTTCAAACCATCTGCCCAGCTTCAAAAATCATGCACTGCTGTAAGCAATTCCACATAGCGACTCTGACTCTCTATTTCTGCATGAACTAAGGCCAAACTAAGGCCTCTTGAAAAACTTTCCCATCATCCATTAGCTCCTCCACTTTATCCTGCAACCTCTTAATCTCTCTTTCCATCATATTTACCTTCTGGTCATCCCCCTTCTATTTCTCCAAAGTCAGAATCATAACATCTTGATTGCAAATAAACAGGTTCAAATCTGACAAACTTCAAACTGCATCTTGAACAGAAAATATTCCGACTGCCCTCGAATTGTATTCCTGTGAGGATGGATTTGTCTTAATTGCAACTTCAATTTACTAGGATGTGGTCCTAACTTTGAGTTATAGAGCATCACCCAGTCCCCTTTCTGAAATATCTTAAATTTCACCTGCCTTGAAATCCATGCTTGCCTTCTATTCTGATTTATTTCCATTGCATATGCACTTTGAATCCGGTCTTCCTCCAACTTTAGCAACTCCCTTTGTCTATGCAAAACTGAATCCTCTGGGCTCATCCTATGCTGTACTACTAGCCTTAAGCTGGGATTCTGAAAAAGATAGTGGCAGAGGAGGGTACTTGATCGAGCATCAAGGTAAGCTCACTACACTCGTAGGATTGACGGCGTGTTGGCTAGGTGAGAGATAGCCATTAGAGCTCTCTTGGAATGCTTGAAACAATGAGCAGTCCGTGGGTCTTGGCGATTGAGCAAAAGCTTCCACATTTTGGTTCCGTTGCCGGGACCAATGGATTCAAGCTTTGAGCACTTGTGCACCTCACATCGAGTGTATCGAAGTAGGGTACTCATACCCAAAACGGAGCTTGAAATAGGTAGGAAGTTGGGTGTTTTTAATCTTCAAAACAAGTAAGTATTTTGGGATATTTTGGTTGGTTGATGATTGGAAAGCATGGAGGATCTATTTTAGTTTTTTGCCTTTGACTTTTGTTGCATTTAGCGTAGGTTAGAGTTAGGAAATCGAACCAGAAAAGGGTAGGGTTTACTGTTTCAAAACAGGGCAAAACATGGAAAAAATCGTGCAAAATGCGCAAAATGCTCACTAATGAGGTCTAAGATCGACAAGAGAGTGATTGGGGGCATCAACACCACACTTGGGAAGGCATATAAGAGCCAAGAGGCCAAAAGAGAGCTCATTTGTGCCATTTCAGTGAGAGAGAGAGAGAGAGAGAGCTAGAGAGCCCCAGCCTATGTGATTCGATCGCATCACCGATGCACTCACCGAATCGTTCAGGTATATGAATCCCTTCCTCTATCCCCCTAGATAGGATCTGGAGGGTTGTGCTTGGTATGATTGTGTAAATCCCAAGAATCGATCGAAATTGACATCGCGCTGTTTCTGTCGTGCCGCGTTCAGCCCGTCCGAGCGGTCGCTTCTGGGCCGAGTCCCAGAATCGGCCCTCGGCCAACTGCGGTTCGGCCCCGTCCGAATTATCACGTCCGAACCTGCCATTCAACCCGTGCGAATAACAATCGTCGGAGTCAGATTTGGAGATTCGACCCTTGATCCTGTACCATTTGGCCCGTCTGAGTGACCCACTCGGACCCTGCAATTCGGACCAGTTGGTTCAAGTGCAACTTTTTGTAAAATCTATCAAAAATATTGACCCGACCCGGCAAATACATGTTAGCGCAACTTGTCGAAACCCTTCGGGCACTCAGAACTTGATTCTGGCACACGTGATAAGAGAGATTATAGTACACAGTCGCTTAGCGGTTTAGCAGTAGAGAGTTGAGGGACCCAAGGACTCGGATGTGAGCCGCTAAACCGTAAAACCTGATCGACACAAAATGAACAAGGCAACGTACAAGGAAACCCTAAACCTTGACTAAATGGCCAGAAAATAGACTTGCAAGCTTATCAGGCCTAAAATGAGCGAGAGTAAGTAGGACGCCGGGAAATTGCTTGCGGCACTCACATTGCATTTCTGCATAGCAAACGATGAAATCTCAAAGGAGCAAGCTGCCCTCAGAAGACTAATCACTTCATATCGTAAGCCTCCTTGTTCTGTTCTTGAACACGAGTTGCAAGAGCTCACGCAGATGGCAAGCTCGCCTTCCACGTTCTTGCAGTAGTGGTTTGCTCTGAGAATCCAATGGGAGAAAAGAGGCTGCCGGATAATGACCAATGCTGAGCAGCGTAGGGCAGTTAAAACCATCAAATATGACCCTACTTATGTGGCACCTATCTCATTTAGGGTTTTGGCCATCACCCGCAATCAGCATTTGGATGACCATGTGCTCGCTCACCCCTACATTGACCAATTCCTCACAGAAGAGGAATTACATGTTGCCAGCCACCTTAATACTGGCGATCTCTTTTACGATGTCTTGATCTACATCTCCCAAGTCTCCATCCAACCATCTACTCTTGATTGTCATGCTCAACTGGAATACAATCCAAAATTCTACATATGGCTTCTTCACATGTAAACCCCTATCCCAACAGGCCCAAAGCCCTTCACCTTTTAATCCCCAATCCTAGGAAGGATTCTTTTCTAAGTTGGAAGAGAAGGAGGTATGTGGGTATGTTGTGGTGAAGATGAAAAGAATCAGATAGAAAATGAATAAAAAAGGGGGTACGGTAAAGTAAAGGTAGTGGAAAGCCTAAGCATAGAGTATGGAAAAAATGGCTTCCTAAAAAATTCGTTCAAAAATTTTTATTCTCACATAAACAACAAGTGAAAATGCTAACGAAAGTTATGAATTATGGCAGGAGCAGAAAATGTCGCAGCAAGACCGCGCCCATCGACTTCCATTCACAGACGAGGAGAGGGAGCAGTATCACATCAATCTAGAGAACCGCGCCTTCGGCCAACTCAAGTTCCAAACCATCCACAACATCGAAGCCGTGGTAGCTAAGGAGGAAGCAGCCAGGAGGGTAGTGGAATAGTGCAACCTTACAAAGTATATTGAAAAATTCTCACAGGAGTCAGATCACTTAAAATGCGTAGAATTCCTCAGAACATACAACCCGGACCAAGAAGGTGGCATTGTAACAGTGGGCCTAGGAGAGGGTGCGAAGCAGATGCAAGTCCGGTTGGATCCATCCTTGGTGGAAAAGGCTCTGGGATTGGTACTAAAGACAGAAAGGAGACAAAAAAGGGATGTTTATGCCTTGCTGAAAATGAAGAAGGAAGAGGTGCTCACGAACAACGGCATAAGCATCCAGGACATCCCTGACACAGAAGCCAGGTTGTAGGCCAAGTTGGTGCACATGCTCTTCTCCAGCCAACGTTACAATTCCTTAATGCATCGAATTAGCGTGCCAATGCTGGAGAACGTAGCAGCTCACACCCTCGACGAGGTAGATTGGAATGGCTATGTGAGGAAAACGATTGATCAAGCGGCCAAAGTGCTAGCCCTGGGAAGTGCACCAACAGGAGGAGAGTCCCCAGCTTCTAAGGTAACAGAGAGGAAGAAAGCCTCCTCCAAGGCCTCTTTCATCGGATATGAAGGAGTCTTGACTGCACTCATTCAAGAGGCAGTAAAGGCAGCACAGGAGTCGGAGGAGGGAGAAGGAGAAACTCCGGAGAGGTCGCCCCCTCGTCAGGACAAAGACAGGTCCACCGACAGAACGGAAATAGAAGAAGAAGGGGAGGGACAAACCGGTAAGAAGACAATCAAGACAACGAAGAAGAAGGCGGTGTAGAGGAAGAAGAAGAATGACGAAGGTAGGAAGAAGGAAAAGGAAGACTTGGAAAGGGCGAAGAAGGAATCCCTGAGAGAAGCAAAGGAGAGAGAGTATGAGACAGCAGGATGAGAGGGAAAAAGAGGAGTTACAAAAAGCAAAGGAGGCGTCAAAACAAGAAGCTGAAGTGGAGAAAAGGAGGAAAAAAGAACAGAAAGGGAAAAAGAAGGAGGAGCAGAAGAAAAGGGAGGAGGAAAGGAAGATAAAAGCGGAGGAGGAAGAGGAGGAGCTACGAAGAAAGGAGGAAGAGGACCTGGCGGAGGCCACCCGCTAGTCCATCAAACAACAGTGCCGAGCAGATGAACTAAGGAACCTGAGCCCACGCAGAGAAGAGGAGCCAGGGTCTAGCACCCAAGTGCCAAAGTTTGTGCCACCTCCAGTCCCAGAAGGCAAAGGCAAGGTCCAGCTCCATCCGATCCCTACCGTCCTGGTGCCTTCCGTGGAACTCACCACCATCACTCCCAGCATCCCCACTAGTGCAGATGTGTCAAACTTCATGGCATGGATGCAGTATTTTATTAACAAGGAAATGGGCCAGGGGCAGAGCATGGAGACTATGGCCACAGGACAGAAGAGGCCAGCCATGGATGCAGAGTCCAGGCAAGAGCCCAAAAAACAAAAAGTTGAAGCCTCAATCTCACCCATTCACACAACGATGACGCCACTGGCTAATTATGACAAATACGTCACCAATCTACTCTCCCAATTGGAGAGAGCGAAGGAGGAACACAAGATATCCGTGCTAAGTTGGCATCTGAGAAAGAAATCATGGCCGCCTTCCAGCTAGACAAGACAAGAATGATAGCCTTACAGCAGCGCGAGATTGTAGACCTGAAGCAAGAACTGAAGGCTAGGGATGAGAAGGAGGAACATTGGAGGCAGCTGCTCGAAGATGAGACTCAAGAATTAGTAAACATGCAAAGAGAGCACAAGCTCTTAGTAGTACAGTACCAGGAGCTTGCTGCGCAATCTGCTCAGATTGATGCACTCGTGAAGGAGCTGAATGCCAGGGACGAAGAAAGAAAACGAGGCATGGAGGAGCAGCAGGAGAAACTCAACCACCTCACAGATCAGCTAACCTCTGAAAGAGGAGAACAAGAGAGGCTAGTTAGGGAACTAGAGGATTATGAGCAGAAAATCATGATGCTGACCTTAAGATAGGGAGAGGGCTTGGAAGTAATGAACAAAAGGGCAGAGGAGTGGGTTGTGCACAACGAGAAGAGGGTGAAGGCACTAGCGCACCACCTTGCTCAATGACAGAAAAGGAAAAAATCATCCCAGAGAGCAAGGTGGAGGCAGCCCAAGTGGCCTTTAATACTCAACAGAAGGCCTTCCTCGACACTATCCTGGACGCCACGCACACAGCGCAAGGAGAGCCACTGGAGGCAATGCAAAGGAAGCTTGGCATGGCAAGAAGAGCCCTACACGCTGGACTACAAATGCCACCATTGCCGGCAGAGGTTAGGATGAGTTTGGAGGAACATGAAAATACCTAATGCGGGCCGGCCTTATCCCCCAGGAGATAGACGCCCTCGGGTTTGAGGAAGAAGCAGCACATGCAGAATGGCAGGGGGAAGAAGCAGAGCTGGAAATCGATGTGAATCGATTCAGGGAAGACGTAGTCCCACAACCCCCCTCGCCACAAGCTCAAGACCCGCCACAAGAAGACCCAGCTGTGCAGAAAGAAAAGCCATCTCTAAAGAAAGACGCAAAAAGCTGGTGGAGGAGGCCAGACAAAAACTGAGAGCCAAACCAACCGTGCTACCGTCCACGCCTCTCCCTCCGTGCCTAGATGATCTTCCCGCAGGATTCCATGCAGAACTGGTGGAGTGGGAGGTGCAGGAATTGGTGGTGTTTCCTCCTACCCAAGAGTCTGCGGAGGGTCCTGCCTCTCAAAGTGATGGACGAGGTGATCGTGGTCGGTGGCCAATTGGGGAAAAAATGGCTGGAGGAGCGGGAAAAGAACCCAACCTCTTGGGGCACCGAAGCGGCCGACTACTGGCAAGATAAAATTTTTGAAGTCCCCCACACTGTACAATACTATAAGAGCCAACCTCTGTGGAGGAGGTGAGTATGCGACATAAGCATGCTCACCTGGATGGCTTTTTGTAATACCCTACCATTCGAGCGGAACGACCCTACGTACATGGCGTACCCTCGAAGGGTAGGGGTAGATTTTGATGCCACCCTCCAGGGCGGTATGACTTTCCCCTTATTTATAACTCCAATGCAGTATCCTTTGAGAATGCCCTTCTTTTTACCGCAGAAAGCCTAGACGAGTCTATGATGCACTTATTTGCGGACTTTTCCTCATGTCCTAACCCCGCTTTTATAACCACTTGTAATTATCTTAGGTTACTTAGGCTACTTCTTAAACAGGACCCGGCTCCACAAGAGCGCAGCCTGCCTCCCCTATTCTTTACCCTAACGCTATAGATAACTGCGCCATGGCTCATCTCATGATGAGGGCTAGTCTCCTTCCCTCTTTTTGCCTAGCCCTCTTAGAAGACATGAATGATAGCCAATTCACTAGATGCAACCACCCCTTCCTCTCGACCACCTCCCTTCATGTACGCATGAATCTGAAAGATTACATGCAAAGTCGCCAATTTTTTAGCAAGTCTCCTCAACCCCCTTCTCCTCCTCATTCCAATCAAGATAATTAGGCCTATGTATCATTTCAAAAAAAAAAAAAAGAGAAAAAAGAAAAAAAAGAGAAAAGAAAAGAAAAGAAAAGAAAGAAAGAACCACAGTCACGACACCTAGGGTTTTCCCTAGCCCCCTCCCCCACTTCACGCTTAGGGCACATTAAGGGCATGACTTTCAGACCTGTCACCCTAAGACTCGCACCGCACCTCCAACGAAGCATGAAGTGGGTCCTCAAGTGTGGGACGTCACCAAGGGCTTGCCTAAGGTTAGACCCATCTCCCAGTTCCACTGCCACGAGCACCACACCCTACATGGCAAGTAGACACACCCCTTAGGGAGTGCACAACTTTTCTTGTAGGTTACATTCGACTCTCAAGAAATGGCTACCCGAAAAAGAGGATCACCATGGTACCCTTTAATGACCCGAACGTGCCAGCATCCAGCCTTTCTCTTGCTGATGGCCACCATGATCGAACCAGGTCAAGGTAGAACTGCCATTGGCATTGATCTTAGAACCGCATCGTCCAAAGATCCATGCCCAACGCCTCAAGATCCACGGATCGCTTATTGATTCCACAAGATTGAAGACCTTCAACTCAAAACTGAAGACCTTCAACTCAAAGACAAAGATCTTCAATCGAAGCCACGGGTTTTCAAGACAAACAATGTTCGAGGGGTTTCTCCAAAATAAATCCCTCCAATACCATCATCCTAAGGGATTGCTTATTACTTCAAGCGTTTCTCATTCTCAAAAGACGATCGGCTACATAACTAGCGCCACAACTGTGTGATAGATGCCGAGTATCTTCATGGAGCCTAAAGCATGCCGGAATCTTTCCTGGTCATCGTTCCCAACCACCCACCTACTTGTTCCGCCTAATAGCTGACCTAACTAGCCACTATGTCCCACTGCAGTGCCATGGGACTGGCACTCGGCTAGGAGGGGGTAATGTTACCGTGTTTCCGCAGCACAAAGGAGCGGGAAATGGAAATAGCAAAAAATGCGCGGGATAAAAGCAGAAAAAGGTGCCTTGACCGGTGGCCAATCCCTGAAAAATTCAAATGTTCGACGTGACCCTCAGAAAGCTTCATTGTCGGGCCAAGGCAATGAAAGAGAAAAAGGCACACCATTAAAATGTGGAAGCGCCACCGAATCTATGTAAAAGAGTGCCAGCTCACTCCTGTGCAAAGTGTATGCATTAGTTGGGAATAGGATAAATTATAATGGTGGGAAATGGGAAAAAGAGCCTAGGCTACGACCGACCATGTAAAAGAGGGAAAAGGGGATGACCGCCCAAAAAGGATTTAGGGTTTTGTATATAAAGTTGAAAAGTAAATGAGAAGCCCATTCTTTGGTGTGTGGCAAAAAGAGTCTTCTTCTTCCTCTCTTCTTCTCTCCTTCTTGTTTGTGTGTGCTCTTTAGAGAGGGAGTGTGAGAGTGTGAGGGGGTGAGTGTGTGTGAGAGTGAGGGATCAAGAAGGTGAAGCTCTTCACCATCTCCTCTTCTCCTCTCTTCTCTTCTCTTCTCTTGCGCATGCGGCTATGGAGGATGGAGCTTGGAGATGGAGGAGGCTTGAGGATGCTTGAGCTAGCATCACGAATCATGGAGCTACCAGAGTGCAAGAGAGAGGAGGGTACTTGATCGAGCATCAAGGTAAGCTCACTACACTCGTAGGATCGACGGCGCGTCGGCTAGGTGAGAGATAGCCATTAGAGCTTGCTTGGAACACTTGAAACAATGAGCGGTCCGTGGGTCTTGGCGGTTGAGCGAAAGCTCTCACATCTAGTCTTCAATCCAAAGCTCATCACTGTGTATGCAAATGCTCCCCATTCAGTTATAAATGCCATCAAGAAAGCTATACATCTCATGCCCTGTGACATCATCCAGAATCCACAAATGGCAATGGAAATGGATCTGCAATTGTTGTTGCATTTAGCTTCCTATAATCCACACACACTCAAACTTTCCTTGACTTCTTTGGAAAAACCACTATCGGTGACAACCATTCTGCTTGATCTATTGGGACAATGAAACCCACTTGCTTATCTAACTCCTCTTCACCTGCTTTGCATAATTCAGATTCATCATATAATGTTGTTGAATCACCGGCATTGCATTCTCCTTCAAATTGATCTGATGCTTATACACTCCCGGATCCATGCCTTTCAGGTCAAAATAATCCCAAGTGAATACATTCATGAACTCCTGCAACAAATTCTTAAGATCCTCCTAAAATCCATCCTCCAAATTGACACTGATTGACAACTTTTGGGCTAACTTCAGATCCCAAAATTAAATCTTGCAAATCATCCTCTTTTACCTGTGAAACCTTTTTCATTAGCATGTCATACAAGAATTCAGCTCTGGTTATTGCCTCCTTTGGTGCAACCTCCCCTTCTTCACATTCCAAATCCTCCTTCATCTTTAACTATTGAGAAATTGTTGACTCTTGAGTCAGATTATACTTTGCATCCACATCCTCTGATTTACCAGATGACTCTTTAATTGACTTCCAAGATTTCTCTTGACAAACATATTTTTGCGCAATCCTTTCCACATCAACTTCAAACATTGGTACCACATTGGGATTGGCATCCAGAAAACATGCTTCCTCCTCATCTTTAATATCCTTAGCCAAATTAATAGTTTGAGCCATCATCGGCTTTATTAATATTAGCAATATCTTCATAGACGTCATTGGAATCCTTACTGAATTCTTCCCTTTATTTAAAATCACTTCATTTCATTCCCAATCCTGCTTAAGCTTTTCTGATTTGAACTACGGTCTTTCCAATAGCATTGAATAAGCATTACCTGCATCTTGCATTTTCAAAAAAATGAAATTTGCTTGAAATAACAACCCATGCACTTTGAGGGTTTGCCCTCTCAGCATCCCTATTGGTTGCACTCTTCGTTGGTCCGCCATCCTTACTTGAAATGGTGCCGGTTCAAATCATCCTGGAAAATTTAGCCTCCACCAAAATATTTACTCCGGATCCACCATCTAACAAAACATCTGAAAATGTGCAACCATCAAACTCAAGCTTAACAGTTGGAATGGTAAAATCAACAACATCAGGATTGTGATTTGATAGCTTCCAACATTCTCCTTCAATGCACTCTGAATCTTTGGAACAATTGACATCCTTGTAATTGAGTAAAACCTATCCCTGAAAATTGGGACCAATGATAGCAACTGATCTAATGTAAAATGTTTAGGAGTATTCAACAATTCTTCAAACAATGCTCCTAATGTCAATTCAGAATTCGCCACTTCCTTCAATTGTTTTTTCTTTCACTTGGATAACATCTCTTCTCCCTCTAACTTCTCCACTTCTTCAACCATGTCATCTCTGACTTCTTTTTGTTCCTTCGAATCCAAAGGTGATTTTAGCTTTGCTTTAGAGCATGTGATTGCCAATACTTCTGGTTCACCTAACTTGCATTGCGAACAATCGCATTCTAGATAACAATCTGCTGACACTCGATTTGTCCCATGATCCTTAGAAATCTCCACATCAATTGAATTACTTTGAGGTGCTTTCTCTGCTTCCTTCGGCTACACACGTGGGGCAGGTAGTTGTGGTAACTGCTCATTTCGTGATTGCTGATTCCAGCCTTGTGAATTCCACCCTTGCTAATTCTAGTTCTATTGATTCCAATTTGATGGCTGTTGCCATCCTTGCTATTGATTGCAATTTCCTCCCCATAGTCTAGAATTCTGAAATCCACCAAATCTTGGTCAGAACCTTTGATTGTAATTCCCTCTTTATGGCCTATCTTGATTGAAAGGTAGTCTTCATCCAGAGAGCTGTTGTTGCTACCTTTGCCATCTCGAATTGTTAAATGGCCTCTACTATCCTATAGCATCAGGAAACACTCCACTTGCCCATGCCAAATTTTGATGAATCTTTTGTTGAACCCGCTTCGGAATTTGTCCTCAGAAGTTTGGATTATACCAGCAATTAGTTGTCAAATTACCATCCTTTTCACAAATGTCACAATGAGCCTTCTTGCTACCTTTAACACCCATTTCCTTCAACGTCTTCTCCTCCATCTTTTAAACTAAACTCCCCTTGAACTTTTCTTTGCCCTTCTTCTTATGCTTCCTCTTCTTATCTCCTTTATTTGAATTAGAATCAGAATCAAAATCAGAATCGGAGTGGGAATCTGAATTGCTACTTACTTCTGAATCGAAATCTGAATTTGTATCTATATCAGAATCATCATCACTACTGTCATCCAAAGATTTCTTCTTCTTCTTCCCCTTCTTTCTCTTCCTTTTCACCCAAGAACTCTTCCTTGAAAAACTCAGACTTATAACTCCAAATCTATTTTTTGCTCTTATTGCAGTGTCCACCAAGGCATTAAAACGAGCTCTGACATCTACACCTGCTACTACTGCATTCCTCAATTCTTTTCGCAGACCATGCATGTAATATCCAGCCAACATTTCATCTCTAGGCATTTCTGCATTTGTAAGCCTCTTTAAATACTGATCGAATTTCTGAGTGTAATCCTCCACAAACATTTTCCTTCGCTTAATCCCTTTGATTTTTATAAGCACATCATTCGGAGTTTTCTCCTTTCAGAATCTATTCAGAAATGCATCCTTTAATGTTGCATAATTTGAAAAATGCCCTATATTGAAATTGCTCAACCACGGCATGGCTCTTCCCTCAAGTGTTGCTTGGAATTGTTGCATCTTGGCTTGCGTGTCATACACTCCATCAAATCCTCTGGCTTGCCACCTTGTCTCAAATTGAGCTACATGGCAATCGGGGTCTTGTTTGGACTTCCCGGAAACACTAGACAAAGTATTCTTTTATTGTGATAGTGGAATGATGACGATCTCAAAGACTTCAAAAACCAATTGAACCTTTTTAAAAAGGCAATGACAAAAGCTTGGGGCAATCAACATTTCACTCACTATATGGTAAGAAGTTTGCATATATATGTCTCTGTATTGTCTGACTCTTATAGGGTTTTCTAATTGAATTTATTTATTATGTTAACTATATATCATATTTTATACAACCATGTTCCATATTTTAACAAGAAATATGGATCTCTATCTATCTAGTCAACCCAAGGTATGAAAAAATTACATCATCAAGCAAGAACAAAATACTTTAAACACATAAGACATGGAGATGGAAGATACAAAGCAAACCATTTATTAGAGGTCTTTCAATGGTTCTATAGACAAATTTTGCACAAATTAAAGCTCAAAGACACAAATGCATAATGTAATACATCATCTATGGCAATGACTATATCCACTGTTACCTAAAGAAGAAAAGATGGATATTTAAACTCTTGTGCGAAGCAAATATATTCAAAATGGTTACAAACTAGACAAAGAGATGGAAAAAGATGGGTTTCAAGAAACCCTTAACATATTTTAGTCAGACTTTGTTTGTAGAAGAGTCTTTAGTCTTGGGTAAGTTACTTATGAATATATGTGTGCATCATGTGGGTTCAAAATAAGGTATTTTTAAAATACCATTTTTGTATTTTTTTCATGCAAAAGGGTGTAATATAAAGGGATTATTTATAGACTGAATATTTATAAATAGGCCCTAAACGCACGTGATATAGAGGATATACATATAGTAACTTCCCTGAGCATTAGGTCCTCTAAAGGAATCTTTTGTTTCATCCCACTTGATGAGACCTCTACATTTTAGGAACCCTTGTTTCCTATAGCCTAGAAGGAGCTTAAAATTATTGGCATCTCCTACATGGGAGAGCAAATAAGAGCCAAGAACTCCAAAGTATCCTGCCCTAGATCCACTGTATCTAGGCATGAAGCCAAAAACTCTTATAGGTTCTTCCTTCTCTACCAAAATTATATTGTCTAAATATCTATTGAAAGCTTGGAATCCAATCACCTTGGAGATAACTTTCAGAGCCATTATTGGTAAGCTTGGAGGGCTTGAAAATGTGCTATGATAAATTGCAGCTATTTGATTATTAACTCTCTCCCAGTCAAATGGTTTCTTAAATGGCTATCTCTGTAAGCAGTAATAAGCAAAATACCAGTCGCCTATTCCTGAAAACCCTAAAACTCCATAGCCAACTCACTTGAAGCTTCATCTTTCCTTCATTTTCTCTCTCTTGACACTCAAAACAAACCTCTGTTACTCAAATATGAAGGTCCCATCATCAAATCAAGGAGGGGAAGATTTGGATTTGGAAGAACTTGAAGGATTTTGCAAATTTGAAAGACTCAAAGAAGAAACATAGTGTCCATAGGCACTCATCTAGTGCTTTTAGCACGTGTCTTTTGACATATCTCAATCAACTCTTCTACTGCTCAAATATGACAATTTCGGTGTTGATTTGCTGCTGTCTCTGCCACTCTAGCATGGGCAAAGACTCTCCAACTATTCGATTCAATAGAGTCAGGTTTCACACTTGGAAAACCCGCATCAAACTCATCCTAATGAAGAAGGACCTATGGGCCATTACTAATGGACAAGAAAAGAAGCGCAAAGATGCAACTCTTGTAGCTACTTGGTAGAAGAATGATGTCAAAACGCAGGCCATCATCAAATTAGAGTTGGATGACAGCTACATCCATCACGTAGATGCATGTGACACATCCCACGACACTTGGGATAGATTAGATACCTTGTTTGGTGCACAATCCAAATCCTCAAAGTATGGTTTACTGACTGAATTCTTTTGACTTGATATGAAACCTAATACATCCCTGGCATCTCATCTCAAATACATGGAAAGTTTCCTAACCCAGACGCTTGCAGGGATAAATCTCAAGATGGATGAAGATATTTGTATTGGTGTGTTGTTAAAAAGCCTGCTCTTCACTATAATAATGTGTCAACTACATTAATCAACATTCCTAGTCCTAAAGTGGTTGACATTAAGGCCTCCCTGCTAGAAGAAGAAAATAAGATAAAATCCAAAGAAAAACTAAGAACCTCTAAAGATAAACAAATGTTATATATTGGTATAACAAGTACAAGGGCAAGAAAGATCAGCTGGTATGTGACTTTTGCAAAAGGATTGGGCACACAGAGAAATTCTGTCATGCTAAGAAGAGGTCTCAAAAGGCCTATTTAACTATTGTTAAAGAAGAAGAAGACCATGGAGGAAAGGAAGAAGAAGAAGAAGAAGACCACTAGGAGAAGGACAAGCCTCATTAGTCCTACTCCTATTCTGATAGACTTTTTTAGCCTTATATTGCATAGCCCTAATGCTTCTGACATAAGCTTGTAAACTCATCATGTAACCTTGCATTATAGTCTCTGTAAACTTTGTGAGGCCCTTGTTACAGTCTCTAGATGTCCACCATGTGTTTGGTACCTAGACTTAGCCTTTTCTATGATAGCCTCTGGTGTTTACCATGTTTGTGGTGTGCCCAAACTTTGTAGGTGGTTGCTTACTAAAGCCTCTACACACTTTGTACTTTTTAGTTGTGATTGAGGAGGGGTGTTGAGATATTAGCAATCACACCTAGCTTAGCCTCTTTGTATGGAGCATTGTGGGCTCAAGATGCAAAATCCCATATGCACAGTGGTGGAAAGTGTAGCCCAGTCTATCCCTATAAAGCACTGTACTTGCTCTCTTTTTTAATGTAATGTCATAGTACTTTTGTCCTTCTAACAAAGTGTTTATGTCATTGTCAACTCACAAGATTGTGTTTATGAGTCCAAGTCTCAATATTGGAACTTAATTCACTTGTGTAACAGAGTTGTCTCACTCTCATGATGCTCACGAGCCTCATAACTCATGAGACACTCTCTTGTTCCATTGTTAGATTTTGTTTCTTTTTTCCGTCATACTATGATATGTATGCCTTTTTTTTTTTGACTGTCTTTTGGGTGGATTATGAAACTATAGTAGAGGGATATAATTATCCTACTAGAGAGGCTATACTTATCATTTCTTTTTGTGACTTAATTCATGGTGCAAGGTTGTGAGTATGGCATAATTTTTCTCACTAGATATGTCAGTTTTTTGGATAAGGCATTTGACACCATGAATCATGCAAGGGTTCAAGTCACGGCTATACCACCCATCCATGGGTTTGTGCCACCCATCCATGGGTCTACGCCAGGTGTTAGTCATGATTTCACACTTCATGTATTATGCTCTTAGCATGGTTTTACCTTAGTCATGTTAGTTCTATATGTGAGGTAGCCCTTAGATGCCTCATGAAGTTATGGTTATGATAGGTAGTTTTCACTGTGGCGTGAAGAGGAAAATTGGTGTCATTCTCATTTTTAGGGTTATCTCTAATGTTCACGACTTGCGTATGATGGATTATCATTATTATATATCGGATCTAATAGTTGGCACCATCATTCATTATGTTTCTACTCTATTTTCAGCATGTTTATTATGTTCTATTTCTCATTCTCTGATTATTAGTGCTGAAGTATGTGTTCTTATGGCTCTGTGTGATTATCTTTGAGTTTCTATGAGTTGTCTAATAATATAAGATTAGGTATTTTTCTCATGAGGCACTGTCTACTATCCTACTATGCATTTTGTATAGATTAGGGTAGCAATAGGTGATGCAAAGGTTGTTGCTACCAAAAGGTTGCCAATGTGTGTGCTATTGATGAGAAGCCAAGGCTCATGATGTGAAGGCTCTTAATGAGAAGGGGGAGAACACATAGAACATGAAGGAAGGGGAGGATGATACAAAGTATGCACAAAGAAAGAAGACTAGTAGGAAGGGAGAGAAACCCAAGGATATGGGGAACACAATAGATACCAATAAGGGGGAGACTGCTATGAGGTATAACATTGGGATTCGAAGTGTAGAGGGAGATATGTCTACAAGGGATATGACTTATGGAGTGGACATAGATGCAGATGATTGGATTGATTTAGCCACATTGTTAGATATTTTTTATATCAAAGCAAAGAAGCACCCCATAGGTCATGGTCAAAAGATGCATGCTTGCAAGATCTAGCTATTATGATAGCACTTTGTACTTTGTGCTATGCTTGAAAGATTTAGCTGTTGCGATAGCACTTTGTGCTTTATGCTATGTTGTATATGAATCAATAGCATTTTTTTTCAAGTTCTTCTAACTTTAGTGTTGTATCATAATGCATGTTCTCCTACTTATAAGGTTCAATAAGGGAGCTTGCTACTAATTGTTTATTTTCAATTTTGGTGGCGTGTTGTACTATTTGGATATTGCTTAGTACCAAACTTTGCATTGTGGTATTTCTATAGTTTAGTTGGGAATTTGTCTTGTTATTTGGAACATTTTTTTTGAATTATGTGTCTTCCTTTTCTCATTTGGGCTTTGGGTACTATAGCAAGGCTACCTTGGTGGCTAAACGAGTGATCCTAGGACACATTGCTCTTCAAGGATGTGCATGCTAGTTTTGACTAGCTTGTAATACTTGACATCAATGGTGTGCTATTAAAGAGTTACCAATGTCAAGATTGTGGGAGAGAAGGAAGGAGTCTCACTTGTAGCTTTCTTGCTTGCACAATGGGGGAATACACACAGGGGTGGAGGCTGAAAACAATTTTTCTCTTCTTAGTTGTGTAAGCCAAAAAGAACTCTCTTACAAAGAAATAGAAGAACCCTATATATGGGTCTCAAACCAAAGACAACTAACTAAGGTGGCATACTAACTGAGCCACGAACTAGAGTAGATAAGGATAGCTATCATCTAGCTATTATTCATGGGCGGTGTACCAACCGCGTCTGCAACTGACAAGTCGGTGACATAAATACACAACGGTCACCCTAGCGTATCACGAGTGGAGCTCGATATCTCAACACTCCCCCTCGAGCTCAATCCCAATTCCTGCACACCAAGCAGGTCTCTGAACTTGCGCAGCTTCTCTGCGCCCAATGCCTTCGTAAATATGTCAGCTACTTGATCCTCTGTGCTAACATAAACTAGATCAATAAGACCTAGTAAAACCCTCTCTCGCACATAGTGATAATGCACCTCAATGTGCTTTGTTCTAGCATGATAGACTGGATTATTTGCCAAGTGTATGCTACTCATGTTGTCACAATAAATGACAACTGGCCCATCTGAAGGCTGATGCATATCATAAAGTAGCTTATGCAACCAAGCTACCTCACATGCAGCCATTGCTGCACCCCTGTACTCGGCCTTTGTGCTCGACGAGGCAACTGTAGGCTGTTTCTTGCTGCTCCAAGTGACTGCAGCACTCCCAAAAGAGAACACATATCCACTGGTAGATCGTCTATCAGAAATGCTACCAGCCCAATCAGCATCAGTGTATCCATGCAACTATATCTGAACCCCAGTCTCATAAAATAGTCCATACTGCAATGTGGATTTCACATACCTGAGTATGCGTCTAGCCGCATCCAAATGCGATTTCCTTGGAGCCTGCATAAACTGACTTACCAATCCAACATCATAGCTCAAATCTGGCCTGGTAATAGTCATATAAATCAAACTTCCTACTATGCGTCTGTACATAGTAGGGTCTTCCAAAAGCTCACATGCATCTGTGCTCAGCTTCACATTCTGCTCCAAAGGAACTGAAATAGGCTTACAGCCTGTCATCCCATATTTGGACAGCATGTCCAATCCATACTACCTCTGCAAGAGCTGTATCCCACCTGGTGATCTAATCACCTCAATGCCCAAGAAATAATGCAGCTCTCCCAAATCCTTCATCTCAAACTTCTGCTTCAATAGCATTTTCACATGAAGGATATCTTCATCACTGTCACCTGTCATAATCAAATCATCAACATAAATGACAAGTAGCATAATACCTTTCTCTGTTTTTCTCACATAAAGTGAGAAATCTGCCTTGGAAATCTGAAAGCCAATAGTGACAAGATACTGTCCTATCTTGTCAAACCATGCTCTAGGTGCTTGCTTCAAGCCATACAAGGCTTTCTTCAACCTGCAAACAAACTCAGGATGAACAGCATGCACATAACCTGGTGGCTGCTCCATATAGACCTCTTCTTGCAAATCACCATGCAAGAAGGCATTCTTTACATCCATCTGATGTAAAGACCATCCCTTTGATGCAGCCATAGCAATGACTGCTCTTACGGTTGCCATCCTTGCAACCGGACTGAATGTTTCTTCATAGTCAATGCCATATGTTTGTGCATACCCCTTGACTACTAATCTTGCCTTGTATCTGTTCACAGAACCATCTGCATTGTGCTTCACCTTATAAACCCACTTACAGCCAATTGCATTCTTACCTTTAGGCAAAGGTGCCAATTCCCATGTAGCATTTGCTTCCAAGGCATCCATTTCTTCATCCATGGCTTTCTCCCATTTTTCTTTTCCCATGGCTTGCTCAAAAGAAGTGGGTTCTGGTTCCTGTATCACCTTGACCATATATGCATAGTGAATGGCTGTAAATCCATCATATTTCAGCCTATCCACAGGATACCTAACTCTGGTAGACCTGCGCAAAGTGGGTTCACTCCCAGGTGCTCTCAAAACATCCCTGGTCTTCCTTACTCTAGGTGTAACAATAGAAGGAATACCCAACTCATCATCAATGCTCTGTTCTGAGCCACTGGATTCACCATCCACATAAGATTGACCTGCATTCACATCAAACATGGGCTGATCAACCTTCTCTTTTCCTTTTCGTGATACCTGCACCCCACTATCTGCATTACTTTGAGAAGATTCTCTTGATCTCAATCTGTCTGTCCATGGCGAAGAATGTGAACCACTGCTAGAGGACGCTCCAGGTCCACTAATATTTTGTGACTGCTGTTGTGAATTCTGTGCAGCATTACCATTTTGTGCATCTACATCATCAATCACATTTACTGGTTTATACCAGCTACTCATCTCATCAAAAACAACATCTCTGCTCACTGTAAACTTACGAGTAGAAGGGTTATAGCATCTATACCCTTTTTGCTGCAGAGAGTAACCAATAAAGATACACTTCTCAGTTTTTGGATCCAACTTGGATCTCAACTTATCTGGCACATGTACATAGGCAATGCAACCAAAAATTTTCAAATGAGAAATATCTGGTTTCCTACCAGTATACCTCTCCTCTGGAGTCATTCCATGTATTGCTGCAGTGGGAGTCCTGTTCATTATGTAGACTGCTGTAGCAACTGCTTCAGCCCAATAAAAATCTGGCAGGTCTTTTTCATTGAGCATGGCACGAGACACCTCTCCAATATGTCTGTTTTTTCTTTCTGCAATTCCATTTTGCTGTGGGGTATGACTGCATGAATATTGCTGCTTTATGCCATGCTCCTGCAAGAACCTTGCAAACTCATTTGAGAGGTACTCTCCCCCTCCATTTGACCTTAGGCATTTTATTTGCAGTCCTGTTTCTTTTTCAACCATAGCTTTAAGAGTTTTGAAATGCCCAAAAACTTCACTTTTCTTTTTCATAAAATACACCCAAACTTTTCTGCTATAGTTATCAATAAAAGTAACAAAATAATGACAGCCTCCAAGAGATGCAGCTTTAGTAGTCCACACATCAGAGTGGATTAATTCCAATGGCTTCTTACTCTCTTGAACATGTCTAGGAAATGGTTTCCTTGCCTGTTTTCCAAACTGACAGGCTTCACATACCTTATGCATTTCTGCAACCTTGAATCTAGACAATCCTGCAACAATATTTTGGGCTTGCATTGATTTAAGTCGCTGTACATTAACATGACCAATGCGTTTATGCTAGATATCAATATCTGCAACTACACCGGTCCCATGTGCAAACATTGATGTACTCAATTCAGACATGTCTGCATCCAACGTAAACATTCTGCCCTTCTTCTTTCCTTTTGCTATCAAGCGACCTTTATTTTTCATATCCTCAACAAAGCATCCATGAGGATTAAATCTGACCTGCAAGCCCTGTTCAACCATTTGACCAACAGAAACCAGATTCTTGGTGATATTCGGGACATGAAATACATCGGATAGGTATTTCTTTTTCCCATCCTGCATAGACAAAAGAATTTTTCCAATCTGCACAATCGGATGTGCAGTATCATCACCAGTCTCCACAAATCCTGATTTTTCCATTTTCCTTGCATCCTGCATCCATTCTGCATGACCTGTCATGTGGTTTGATGCACCTGAGTCAACATACCACACATCGTTGCTTTCTTCTGCACTTGTCACAGAATTGTTCATGTGCTGCACCATAAACAAATGCTCATTTCTGTCATCACCGTGTCTACTAGAAGATGCATAATTTCCTTGTTGCAATTTTCCATTCATGATGTCATTCTGCTTTTTATAGCAGTCTTTAGCCATATGACCCATTTTACCACAATAGTAGCATTCAACATTACTGTTTGCATTTTGGCCTCTTTGCCATCCACCATGACCTCTTTGGCTCCCACTGCCTCTAGAGTTACCACGTCCTCCTCCATAGGACTGGTTTTCTTGAGTTTGCTGCATATTCTGATTTCTACCACGGCCTCCAAATTGGCCTCCTCTACCTCTGCCTCTACCTCTTCCAGCATTTGAGTAGAAGACAACTTCTTTTGAAGTTCCTCCTGAAGAAGATGCACCACCATTTCTCTGCTCCTCAGAAATTAGAAGAGCAATCAACTCCTCAAAATCAGGAAATCTTTCACGAACTGAAATGGATGTCTGGAACTGTGCATAATCCTTTCCTAGACCATTCAAGGTCACAGAACCTAAATCATCATCTTCCCCTGGCGACCCAATGGAAGTAAGTGCATCTGCAATCTTCTTCACCTTCATGTGGTAGTCATTGATGCTCATATTTTCTCTTTGCACATTGTGCAACTCTTGCTTGAGTTGCATTTTCCTGGCTTGCGTATTTGTGCTATACATCTTTGACAGAGTATCCCATGCCTCCTTTGGCATACTTGCATCCTGAATATGCACAATCATAGAGTTTGAAATGCTGATAGACAGCCAGTACATAACTTTCCTGGCTCTCTCATGCCATGCTTTGAATGCCTGCATTTGCTGTTGATTGGGAACATCAGGAAGAACTGGTTCTTCTTCATTTCCTGCAACAAATTCCCAATATCCTTTTCCCATAAGGAAATTCGTCATTCTAAACTTCCATGCCTGGAAGTTGTTCTTGTCAAGCTTTTCAGTTACAATCTGTGAAAGAGAATCAGACGCCATTACAGAACACTGCGAAAAATTCTGTCACTGCAAAAACTCAGCTTCACCCTCACAAGGGCAAATCTGCAAAACTGGCGAAAGTGGTATTTGACCACACAGTCACTTCCTAGTGACGATTTTGCATAAACAGGAACCAAGGATGATTCTGAAACTCCCAATGTCTCTACGCACCAGCATACGATGCAATTTCTACAATAACTTTTCATTGACCTGTAGAACAATGGTCGGATAGCATAAAACAAAGCCTTTTCCCGAGTGCGTGCAGAAAACTTCCGCCTCCAAAACAGGCCCCAAAATGGCCTCAAATAAAAAAAAAAGGATCGCCTAGGGCTAAAGCCCTTTCCCGCAGCATATGCTACCCTCTTGCTTCACCGCGAAGGGCGTCTCAACCAGACCACCGCGAGCTTGGCTTGCTTTCTTGAGCTCCTTACCACGAACAAGGCTCTGATACCATGTCAAGATTGTGGGAGAGAAGGAAGGAGTCTCACTTGTAGCTTTCTTGCTTGCACAATGGGGGAATACACACAGGGGTGGAGGCTGAAAATAGTTTTTCTCTTCTTAGTTGTGTAAGCCAAAAAAGAACTCTCTTACAAAGAAATAGAAGAACCCTATATATGGGTCTCAAACCAAAGACAACTAACTAAGGTGGGATACTAACTGAGCCATGAACTAGAGTAGATAAGGATAGCTGTCATCTAGCTATTATTCATGGGCGGTGTACCAACCGCGTGCAACTGACAAGTCAGTGACATAAATACACAACGGTCATCCTGGCGTATCACGAGTGGAGCTCGATATCTCAACAACCAAAAGATCCAAAAAATGTTTGGGAGTTTCCATTCATGGATGGGGTCAAACTTCGAGGTGTGACAAGTGTCTCAATGGACCTATATTGTAAGACTTGATGCAAAAGAATTTATACTATAGCTAAGAAAGAAGGCATATGAGACGTTGTGGTCATGCTCCACAAAGAATAATTTGTGCAAGATCATGAATGCATGCATTCCTTGACTAATGAAAATAAGAGGACTATTCTAGGTATTCTTATACTTAGCTTTTAATAATGGACTATATGCATGCATTTAACTATAAACTAACCTCTTACTTTATATTTACAAATTTGTTTCTCCAGAATGATTGCAAGGTTTGGGCATAGAGTCTCTAGCATGTGCAAAACATAAAAGTAGAGTTTGGTAACAAGCCTATTTTTGTAAGTTGCTAAAAAAGTTTAGGAGAAGCATCCTCAATTCAATGGTGCCAATGCAATTCGTGTTAATGATTATAGATTCAAATAATTGAAGAATGACTATGAGTCATGCCTTTGTATAAGATCATATGAGCCCACATATTATGACCTAATTAAACCCTTCTACTTTATGGATGTCACTACATGTGGTTGTATGGCTATATATAAGATTTGTTCCGAATCACTTACTATCAAAGGAGCCCTTTGTTTGATATAGAGAATGGCATCTCCTCACAACATTTGATCAAAATAGTCCAGTGCTCTTCCACACTGCCCATGTTGACAATACCCTGTGATTAATGCATTCCACAAGAAAATTGTTTTAACTACTAGATCATTATGCAATCTCTCAACTTCTACAAATAAGCTAGCTCTTGCATAAGCATCTACCACTGCATTGGCAACAAATTCGTCTTGCAAAAAGCCCTCTTTTACAATTTCTATATATGTTTCTTGAACCCAGCCTAAAGACCCTAACCTCCTACCAACTTTCAAACTACACACATAAGTGACATCATTAAAAGGTACACTCTCAAACTACATTTGCTTAAGACAACTTAGAACTTCCTCATTCAGGCCCTATTCCATGTACCCAATAATCAGAGCATTCCACAAGACAACATCTTGGATGGTTGAGGCATCAAACACATACTTTACTTCTAGAATTGAACCTATTTTGGCGTATAGACTCACCAAACTGTTGACTATGAAGGGATCACTCTCGAGCTCTTCCTTGACAACCTGTGCATCATGTGTGGTATGCACCTTCTGCACGTTTCCTGATATGTTGCATACTTTTAGCACACAAATATGTGTAATTATGTTTGAACCCACACCCTCCAATTGCATCTTATCAAAAGACTCTAAAGCTTCATTTGCAAGTCCATGTCGATAACTGCAGTCCAATAGACAACATTTTTGAGTGGTAGGTCATCCAACACGTGATGTGCTTCTAGAAGCAGTCCATATTTCACATACATGTCTATCAAGCTAGTGGCAACACCAAGATTTCTTTCAAGCCCCTCAATAGCAATTTCTGCATGGAAACCTTGGCCCCTATCTTTGGCACATATGCTTCCACAACATTTTAAAATGGATATGTAAGTAATAGCATTAGGAGAGAGACCACTTTTTATCATCGTTCCAAACAAATCAAGTGCTTCCTCACTAAGTACCTCCTTAGCATAGCCTGCTACTAATATGTTCCATGAGACTACATATTTAACTATCATATCATCAAATGCATCATGTGCATCTTCAAGAGAACCACATCCTTCCTTCACAATCAAAGCATGGGATTTATTCTCCTCATCTAAAGCTTTCATGCTACCACAAGCTTTTAAAATGCAGACAAATGAAGCACCATCTAGCGAAGCATAATCTTGCACTTGCATGGCATTAAAATAATCCAAAGTTTTCTCACTCAAGCCATTTCTGACAAAACCTATAATCTGTGCAATCAAAGCAACTACATTTTTAATTGGTAGGTCATCATATGCATCATGTGCTTCTGCAAATGATCCACATTGGGCATATGCATCAATCGTACTATTGATAACATACTCATCCCTTCCAAACCTGTGTTTCACAATCTCACAATGTACACCTAGAACCCCATCTGTCGTTCCCATGGTAGAGCAACATTGCAAAGAAGAAATGAGGGTAACCACATTTGGTGAAAAACTGTCCATCTTCATCCATTGCAATGTTTTTGCCTCATCCTCTAGACCATGGTCAATGTATTGTGCAACCAAAGCATTCCATGAGACCACATTTCGAGTTGGAAGTTCATCAAATACCTCAAGTGCTTCTGCCAAAACGACCCACACTTTGCATACATATCCACTAGTGTATTGCCAATATATAGATATTTTTCAAAGCCCTGTTTTATGATTTCATTATGTAATTTGCGACCACTATTCATGGCTCCTATCTTAGAACATGCTTTCAAGATACAAACATAGGTGACACCATCATTAAATATACCTTAAAGTCACATATCTGCCAAGCACTTTAGTGCTCCCTCAGCAACTCCATGATCCATGTATTCTGCAAGTAGAGTTGTCCAATTATAGCATCTTGGTAAGGCAACTCATCCATGAATGCATGTACTTTCCCAAAGAGACCACATTTGGTAGACATATCTACCAATTGAGTACATGTGTAGACATATCCACATGTAGTTTCTGGCCAATATCAACAAACTTTAGCTTTGTGCAAGCCTACAATAATGGGCTAGGATGGATAGGATCTACTTGCATATTTTGGAACAAAGTGAGAGCACCTTGTAAGTCACCAGATTCAATGTGCCCTTGCAAAAGAGAAGTCCAAAAATGCTCACTTCACTGGACTAGCCTGTGAAAAACTTGCTTGGCAGTAAAGCCAAGTCTACTTTCTACGAGCATAGGAGCCAAATGGTTCCCAAGAACCTTGTGAGACTCAAGTTCATTTTTGTATATGTGCATATTCACAAAAGGAGCATATGCTAGATTCTTCTCAACCCTGCATTGCAATAGAAGGGACATAAGATTGTCCATTGAAGGGAGGTCATTCTAGGGTTCTAATAAGGAAAGCTTGTACAATGCTTCCACACTTGCCATATATGCTTATTAGCATGCTACCAACAAAAACATCCAAAGTGAGCTCCATGTTTGAGGCATCAGCATGTAAAACTTTTACCATATTCAAACACAATATGTTGCTCAATTTCTCTTCAAAAAATTCTTTTTCTTCTAAGATGGAACCAAAAGCATGAAGGGCAGGCAGTTATAATTGCCTGCTTATTGGGGGTTTTCCCTTCCTCTTGCATTTTCCTGTATAATTGCAAGGCATAACAAAATCACTGCAAAACAAGACTACTAATTTATTTTGGTGTCTCTCCTCTAATGTTTTTCCACATTAGCAACTTTTTTCCATGAAGGTTGTTGAGTTAAGAATAAACTTATGTATAAGAGGTCATCTAGGCAGCATGCAAAAGCTATGACCATAGCTAAAAAGAGAATAAAAAAGGCCACATGATTACTAGCAGAACAGTAAAATACTGAATCCCTTGAAAACTGTTACATAACAGCAGTGATTAAATGCATGCACATAATTTATAAAGAGGGAACAATCAAGCTTCAACAATAGCAGCTACCTTAGTTTATCTTCAACCTCAACCCTAAGAGTTTCATGAGTACAGTGTCAGAAAAGGAATGAGGGGTTGGCATTAGAAGCAATGGCACATTTATTCTAGTGTTCTATTGTGATACCAAACTCTTCAATGAATCTGTAGTTCCACAAACCTAGTCAGTCTATATTAAGCACAACCATTTCTGTAGTACACCACCACGTAGACTGCCTAATTGCTTTCCATTTATGGAGACCACGAAGGAAGCTGAGTGGACATGGAGCACTTCAAACGCTAGCAAAATGACACTTTTCCAAGAAGGCTATGTGAGAAATAAAATAACATGCACTGAACATAGTGAGAGATTGTATAAGTGGGTGCCTTGATGTAGGAAACATTGACTGAAGGTATAGGAAATCCTAAAACAACAAAGCTCTGCAATGGCCAACATAAATGCTGCTCAAGGAGAAAAGGTCACCATGAGCAAAAAAGAGGCAAGGACACTCCAAAACACATCTGATTTATGTTTAGCAATATGATTCTACTGATGAAAATCACAACCTTTTCTATTTGACTAAGTTCAAAGTAGAATTCCAACCCCGGGTAGTTCACTATATGTATACCCTCTATATCACGTGCGTTCAAGGCCTAATTATAAATATCCTTATCTGTGAAAATTTCCTTAATAAAACACAACCCTTTTCTATTCAATCTGCAAGTAACCCCTTTATATGGGACCCTTCTGTATGTTAAAAATATGTAAAAATGGTATTTTAAAAATCCCTTATATTGAGCCCACATGATACATACATATATTTATGGCTAACCTCCCTGGGATTCTAGCATAATATTCCAGGAGACAACATTGTACTCTAATACCCCAAAAAATACATTCTCTACACCTAAAATGCTACTGCACCTAACATAGAATTTCAAAAGACTGTTATCAATCACAAGATCCAATCTGAATGCCTTCTTATGAATATTTGCATTCTCAAGCTTGAGGACAAATGTGTAGGCCACCTTTAGAATATTTAGGGTAGCATACCTCCAGAGTATGGCTGCCACCAATCACAAGATCTAATCTGAATGCACTTAACATAGAATTTCAGAAGATTGTTACCAATCGCAAGATCCAATCTGAATGCCTTCCTATGAATATCTGCATTCTAAAGCTCGAGGAAAAATGTGTATAGCCACCTTCGAAATATTCAGGGTAGCATACACATGAGCAAAGGCTGCAAATTTACCTACTAGTACTTGTCTACACCTTCGAAGGAACTTACAATTAGTTCTTGCATAACACAAAGAGCAATAGATTAAAGCACCCCTGCAACCTTGATGTCCAGCAAGTCATACAGACCAATGACTACTTCCACTGCATGAATACAGCTCCTATAACATCCTGGCCTACGAGATTGAGCATGATGGCTCCAATTGCTGCCATTTGTCAAAATTTTCCAGAAGCCATAGCCCGCTAATGACTTGATTCCTGTGTCCTACATTCGATCGTGCAATCGCCCAGAAAGGTGCGTTCGGATGGAAAAGAGTGGGAAATAGAAGAGAGCTACAATGTTTGTAGATGTTCCGTCTCTCTGTAGAAATCTATCACCTGCATCAAGGAGCTCTCGTCTACAGCAACAAATTTGTGATTGCAGCAAAACGCACGAAGGAGAGATTGCCTACTGCGTGTAAGCTATCGCTTGGCCATGGATGATGTCACCTAGCCTCTAGGGGATGTCACTTGGCTGCTTCCGAGGCAAAAGACCATCAATAGGGGGAGTGCATTTGCAACAAACATAGGCTAAAAATCAGTGTTTGGTGATTTGGGCTACTCCTCCACGAACAACACCTGCTCCTACGCGATAGATCTCCGAACTGTGTCCCCACTTAGTAGCGGATGATACCGTATGAGAGTGCACAACAAAAGAGAAACACAACATAGAGGGAGAGAGAGAGAGAGAGGAAGCAGAAGATGAAGGAAGAATACTGCACTGATTGAAGAAGAATGCTGATATAATGGGGATGGACCGATGAGTCCCTGCAAGCCATGCGGAATTGGTAGTATATGGACATCTCTCTCTCTCTCTCTCTCGTCAAGCACAAGTTGTCAAGCCATAGATCCTCCTCCTCGTGATCGTAGAGCAGCCTACTCGTCCGTGCGTGCACGGACAACAAGGAAGCTAATACAATTGTGGGATCCTTTTTTGCAAGGTTCATTGGATGGTTCCTCCTGTTGCACATTTGTGATGGTTTCAATTAATGATTTCTCATCTTGCACATTCATTGCTCGTGTTCCTCATGTTGCGCATTCGTTGCTCATTAATGATTCCTTATGATGTTTCTCTAATTCGCTCCATTCCTACCTTGCAGACCCCGTGACCTTGCAACTCTACAAAACCAAGAGCCTCAGACCAACAAAATAAAAGGGGGATGGGATCCCCCCATCGTCTGTGTGCACGAGGACGATGAGGGGGACTCCCACCCCCCTTGACCTTGCAACCCTACAAACCTAAGAGCCCTCGAACCAAAAAAATAAATTGCAACTCTACAAACCCAAGAGCCTCGGACCAACAAAATAAAAGGGGATTGGGAGCCCTCCCATGGTCCACATGCACAAAGACAATTGGGGGGGGCTCTCGCTCCCACCCCCTTTTATTTTGTTGGTTTGAGGCTCTTCGTTTTGTAGAGCTGCAGGGTCACGGGGTCTCATGCGGACAATGGGGGGGACTCCCACCTCCCTTTTTTTTTGCAAGTTAAGCCTTTTATTATCACTTGAGGCTGATTAAGACATGGACCTATGAGAGGAATCATCTTCCCCTTGCATCATCATAAAACTTCATAGTGACTAAGCCATAGACCTAGGTCTGATCCAAGCATAGACCCTTACATCATCATTGAACCTTGCATGTTTATATGCCACTTTTACTTCCTCCCTTATCAACATCTGCAATATTTCAATCTTCTTGTTGAGATATAACAACACATGTAGACTTTAGCCTATCTTATTATTAATAAATTGGATGTTTTTATATAATTGTGTAGAGACACGGCTACTTCACTTTGCTATCCATCATATGATTTTCCTTTTGATGTTACGTTGTCTATCTATAACATGCAAGATAACAAAGAAATCAGTCACTCCATCTTCTATATACTTTAAGAATGTAGTTCGTAGTGCATTAAAAAAAGTATACCTTAAGAATGTAGTCCACATAAATTTGGAGCTATGAAGAAGAAAGCAATGTGTGTGTCCTTCCTACCAAGTATTGCAACTAGCCATCATTAGGGTTTGCTAGCATGTAGGTGCGCATGTCACCACTCACATTGCTAACATGTTTGATAGAGGAACATGTGCACTAAATAGTTGAGATCTCCATACTAGATTGCATATAATGATGCTGGGTAGTATATAGATTAGTGGAAAAATGTGTCCACTATCAAATGGGCATACAATTAGGAGCCAATTCTATAGCTACAAGTGCCCCATGGTTTGCACATGAGCCTGCTATATTCTAGAGGTCATTGCTATGTAGTTGAGATATCTATGCTTTATAGCACATATTAGTTTAATATAGCACTTGACATGGGTAGACACTTGGGACACATTCTATACCATTATAAGTGCCCCATGTTTGTTAAGGTCTTAGCTAAATGCCAAAGATAATTGCTTTATAACTAAGATCTCAGTGCTACATAGCAGAGGTTAGCACTATATATCGCAAAGTCTATTTATGATATAGTGGAAAAAGAGCTTATGAGGTATTGATAATAGCAAGACTTGACTTATGTCCCATTTTGCATAGGGTTTTGTGAATTCTTACTCTAGTACCTTATCCATTTGTGTGTAGAGGAGCTCCTAGGATAACACTTTAGTCCACCATGATTTGAGCCTATAGATCACAAGCTACATCATAGTTAAAGCTTTAATAGAAGATGTTTGCATGATGCACATATGATATAGTTTGTTAAGAAGTCACATTAATTCCTTAGCTGATTGCAAAAGAACGACAAGGAAAGCTCGTAAAAATAAAATCCCCAAATGGATCGTGCTTTATCAATTTCATGGCCTTCATGCTCAATTGTTGACTTGCATTTGGTGTGATCCATGAAATTTCAAAAAAACCATTGTTTGCCCATCCTCTCTTTGGCACATTGCCACAAGTCAAGTAAGGTGATCATTTGCTACAAGGTGATATAAAATTGCTACAATGGGTCTCTTTGTTGCTTGCCAATGTCTTCTTTTAGTTTTCCTATTTCCACCAATAGTATATAATTAAAAGCCCTCTACAAGTAGTGTCTTGGGATCACCACAAGGAGTTCATGCATTCCATAGTGACCTTCAACTTCCACTATTTTGAGCTACAATACAATAGGTAGGTGATTAGATAAAAGACATTCAATATCCACCTCTAGGGTGGTGATTACTAGGAGGGGGCCATGAGTCATGGTCACTACAATGCCACCTATATAGTCAAGACCAATAATTTAATGAATGATTGAGTTCTGGATAAAGGATGGCTTAGAGAGTTGAAACACCTTTGCTATGTCCTCCATCCCCCGACTATGTAATACTTCCTTATAGGAATCAAGCTCAATACCTGAGCAAATTGAAGATTAGGATGATGCATCATGCTAATCCATGATCATGTTGAAGTCACCCCCAATAAGTCCTATTCTTGGTGAGACATCAAGTAGTTGACCCCATTGCTTCCCCTTTGTTGTATTGTCATTAGCTCCATAGACATTGATGATGTTCATTTTCCTCTTTTCCCACCTTATAGAGATAGTCAAATTGCTACCATCTTCAAACCTATAAATGCATTCCGAGTCTCTACTTGATTTGACTATGTCATATAGTCAAAATTACCATTTTGACTCCCTCAAGGTAGCATGAATACTGCTTGTGCTGGAACTTAGAACTGATCCTTCTATGTCACTTCTATGTCACTTGTGTTTCAAAGCATTAATAACATCGAAGTTATGCTTAGTAATCCATTTCCAAAAAAGAAGTTTCTTCACCTCTCCATTCAATCTAGGCTAATTTTGATATCCCTTATCTCCATATTGATTTTAGGAGTGCTCCTTAAACCTTTTTTTTTCTAATGTCTTCCTCCCAAGCTCTAGAGTTGAGTTGAGCCATTAAGCAATCTTGATTGTTATTCCCTACTATTCCCTACTCCTTCATGGCAATGCCCATGCGAGGCTACATTATTTTTGCATCCCAACCTAGAAAATCTATGTTGAGTTATTCTAGTGGAACTCCCTTGAGTTGTGCAAATGCATTGATTTGACCATGACTATCCTTTGGAATGGAAGCTTTATTCCAATTTTTTTAAATCCAAGGTAGGTTCTTAAGCATGCTATCAAGGATTTTTAATTACTTTTGAGAGATTTTCTTATCCTTTTTAGTCATAATTTTCTATCATCCTTCTTGATCCACCTCTTTAGTTGCTTCAATGCTTTTATCTTTATTGTCTGCAGCATTATTAATTGTTTCCACAGAAGGTGCTCTAGCTGGCTAACTTTTGTGATTATTCTCTACCTCGATTGTTGGAAGAGAGGGAGAGAGATAGAGTGGAGTGGAAGATGCATCTCATCTCATTGTTGTTCCTCTTCCATTATTCTTCCATCATACTCGATGAGAGAGACTTACACACATAGGTATGACTAACCAAGACTAAGTCACTCACTACACCAACTTATTGAATGCCATACACGTGTACAGCTGTATCTAGCTAATGTTGGTTGCACACATAAAGATATACTGACTAAAGAGTAACGGGAGTTTGATATTCTAACACTCCCCCTCAAGCTCAAACCATCTGATAAACTCTAAGTAGTTGTCTGAAGTATATGATATTTTCTTTACCAAGAGACTTGGTAAATATGTCTGCTACCTCGTCTTCAATCTTCACATGAATCAAGTCAATCTACCTTGTAAGAACCATTTCTCTGATGAAATGGTAGTGAACCTCAATATATTTGGACCTAGCATGATAGACAGGATTTCTAGCCAACATAACACGATTGAGGTTATCACAATGCAATCTCACTCTGGTTTCCAACTGTATTCCCAAGTCTTTTAGTAGTTTCATTAACCAAACTACTTCGCAAGAAGCCACTAAGGCTTTCCTCTGTACTCAGCTTCTGTACTAGACAATGCAACAATAGGATGTTTCTTACTTTGCCAACTAATCATACTACTGCCCAATCCAAATGCATAACCATTGGTTGACCTCCTGTCATAGGCACAACCATCTCAATCAACATCAATAAACCCTGCTAAGTCAAGGGATTTTCCATATACATAAAGCAACTCAGAATCTGTAGTACCCTTTACATATCTCATGATCCTCTTGACTACATCTAAATGTGGTTTGTGAGGCTTTTGCATGAACTAACTAACCAGTCCCACTGCATAACATAAATCAAGGCAGAGTAATAGTCAAGTATATCAAGCTGCTTACCATCTGTCGATACATGGGCACATTCTCTATGTCATTCTCAACATCAATCTATAGCTTGACATTCTGATCAAGAGGTGTCTCCATAGGCTTTCATTCAGCCATATCATACTTCTATAACATGTCTTGAGCATATTGCTTTTGTAGTAACCATATACCTTGAGGCGTAGATACTATCTGAATTCCAAGAGAATACTTTAGCTCACCAAGGTCTTTGACTTTGAATTCAGTATGTAAACATGATTTAATTTCAACAATGCCCTCTTCAACATCTCTAATGATGATAATATCATCTACATAAACCACTAGAAACACATATCCACGATCTGTCTTCTTCATGAACATACTATGATCTGCATCACCCAATCTAAATCCATGTTGCCGTAAATAACTGCTAATTTGAGCATTCCATGCTCTAGGTGCCTACTTCAGTCCAAAAAAAAATCAATTTTCAGCTTACATACATGTGTAGGAAAGTCCGGGTGAACATAGCCTCAGGCTACTCCATATATACTTCCTCAACCAAATCACCATTCAAGAAAGAATTCTTGATGTCCATTTGCCATAATTTCCAGTCTTTGCATGCTGCCAAAGCAATGACAGTTCTAATTGTTGCCATTTTAGCCATCGGATTGAAAGTCTCCTCATAGTCAAGGCCATACTACTACGCATACCCTTTTGCAAACAACCTGGCCTTATAGCATTCTAACAAACCATCTGACTTGCACTTAACATTGTACACCCATTTGTAACCAATGGGGACTTTGCCTTCAGGCAACTCAACCAATTTCCATGTCTCATTTTCAGCCAAGGCTGCATACTCCTCATCCATGGCATCACACCAGTTATCATGTGTAACTGCATCATCAAACTTTGTAAGTTCTTTGTAACCTGTCACACTAGCCATATATGCATAATGGCGGGATGAATAACGAGTGTATCTAAACCTATCAACTAGTTTTTTGACTCTCTCAAATCTCCATAATTGTGGCTAACATTGAGCTTGCCTCTCATGAGGCAGTACATAATCACTCTGCCTTGCTCCAAGCGTCATAATAGAGAAATGCCCAACTCACTATCCAAATTTTCATTGTTGGATGACTCATAACCTGCTATAAGTGGACCTGTCACATCCTCAAGCATCTTTTCTTTTCCCTTATCCAATCTCCCCCTCACTAACATATCCATGTCAGTGGACGTAGGAGTACGACTCCGCAAGCATCCTGATTAGGGATGGACATCCTATAAGGTCTCTTTGCAATTGGCGTAGCTCCTGGCACGAGCTTGATCTCATGATCCACTTCTCTTTGAGGCGGGAGTTCTGATAGCTCTTCAGGAAATACGTCCGCGTATTCCTTTAGCCTGAAGGTTCTTCACTAGACTCCTGCTTTTGATCTAACTTATTGAGCTTAATCAAGTAGACAGGTAGTCCCTTTCTAACTCCCTTTATAATCCGAGATGCTTTGGCCAATTGAATTTTCGGCTTTCCAGCCTAACCTTGAGTTGTGACCAATTCCCCTTTAGAGTTTCAAAAGGAAACTTGGCCCTTTCCACAATGAATGTGGGCATCCTTAGGTTTAAGCCAATCCATTCTGAGTAAACACTCGTGGATACCTAGGTTCATGACTCTGAATTTGACCGAAGTTGTCTTTCCTCCCAGAAAGAATTCCACCTTAGTAGTTTGCCTGGTACAAGTGACCTCACGACCATTTGCTAATTCCACAAGCAAGGTAGGTGCTTCTACTGTGGCTATTCCTAATCTTCTTGCACAAGCTGGTGAGATAAAAGAATGTGTACTGCCACAATCAATCAAGGTTTTGAAACCTTTACCTTGATAGTCTGATGGTGTCTGAATCACCGAGAACTGGCAATTTGGGCCTTTCTTGTGAAGAGCAGCATGGATTGTTGCCCTTTCAGACTCTGCTTCTATGGTCGGATCTTCTTCTTCGCACAATTTCCTGTTGGCAACACAGGCAGTTCTTCTTCCTCTGCCTTGGGTGGCGGCTCCCTGGCCACGGCCAATTCCTTGGAAAGATGCTTGACGATATCCTCCGCTAAGCTTGGGAGATTGCCTCTTGAAATGACCAGGCTCGTTGCAATGGAAACAACAGATATTTCGGCCATTGCTTTGGGTAGGGAAAAAGTTGTTGACATTACTAGTCCTTGCTTTCTTTCTTTGTTCTCGGTTTTAACCTTGAACTCTCTTCACTTGGGGTCTATATGCTCCTCTATTATGGTCATTATAAGACTAAGCTTTGTTACTTCATGGCCTAGCCTGCACCTCCTGAATTATGGGCGCAACTCGAATGAGTGCATCCTGTAGATCTGTTTGGCGCATTGATTCGAGGCAGGTATTCACTAGTGGGTTTAAACCAGCACAAAATTTTGACACTTGTTGTGTCATGTCCATTTGTGGCGCATACTTTAGAAGTGAGACGAATTTTGAGTAGTATGCGTCAAGAGTGAGTCCCAGCTGTTTCAGCTCGTAGAACTCATTTTTTCTACGTGCGATACGTAGGTGGTAAGTATCTTCCTTGCACGGCTTTCTTCAGCTTTTCCCGGGTAACGGATCCTTTTGAGATCCCCTGATCTCTGCACCATTGCTTCCACCAAAGCCTGGCTTCACCGGTGAGCTTTAGCTTTGCGAGCATAGCCTAATTGGCGGGTGCAATACCGGATGCTTCAAAGTAATCTTCCATGGACTCTATCCAAATCTTAGCATCCGCTTGGACAGTCCTACCTTTCCTGTCAAATTCTGGCGGCTTGATCTACTTGAGAAGAAACTTCTTCTCCTGGATCACGGCGGTACTTGATGTAGGGGGCGAATTGGGAATCTGTACCTGGGGTTGTGCCTGGATAGAGGATTTTTAACGTTATAACTCGCTAATCGTTATGATTTTATATTTCATATCCAATTCAACTGTCAACTAAGAAACCTATCCACTTAACTTTTTTATCAATTCTCATAGACAAGAGAGACATTGATAAAAAGAAGTCTTATTTCATTTATATGGGCATAGCCCTCTTTCAGAGTACAATATTTCCAGAGATGATAGAGTAACTGTTACATTTAGTTCGGAGAGAATAATGTTGTGTTACATTTATCTACAGGAACTGGATAGTAGTACGGTTTCGGGTCATGGATCTTCAGGAATCGGTAAGTCATCGGAAGATTAGGGTATCCTTTCCTTTGGTACCCATTCTTCTCGTAGCGTCCCAACTCATTGATCTTGTCAGCAGGGATTACGCAGGTCACTTCCTCATATACATATGAGTTCAGCTCAACCCTCCAACCTTTGATGTGTAAAGTTGAGTTTACATGAGCCTCCACAAAAATGAACAGCTTTACGATCTTTAGGTCCTCCAACCACTTGATCCTCTTTAGGTTGGTTTAAAGGTACGCAAACCAGTGGGCAGCTATATAGTAGATTCCTGAGTCACTCGTCCATCTCTGTTCCATGTAAAAAGGCGATGAATTATAAATATGGTCTATGATGTTCATCATATCGATCCTTTGTTGATAATCCGGGGAATGCGTTGTGGCCATAAACATGACTCAAAACACTAATAACCTGTTCCATGCTTCATAATTCAGCAAGACAACATTGAAAATAAAGAAATGTCCTTAACAACAACATTTTCTTTACTTCATCTTATTAAGATTTCTTATAAAAACAAATCCTTTGTTGGTTCACTCTAATACCAACTGTAATGTGTCCACCTGTTCCTGTCAGGACACATCTTAGTAGTCCATCAGAAAGGAGATCTAGAAAGCTCCATCCAGCACTCCCATGGAATGTTACGAGGTTTGCGATCTAGGACTTCCTGCATCTGCCATATAGTAGAAGTATTTTGTTCGTTCCCACTTAGGATCGACTTGAATCAGGGTTTCCCCTAATGGTCATTTCCTAAACGGCAACTAGCGAACCCCAAGCAAACTACTTTACGCAAAAACACTAGGTACGAAGTGGATTCATGGTGCACTTGGTTCAAGGAGAATGGGAAACGAGAGGGATGCAAGACTGACCTCTCTGCCATAAGGCATAGTCCCATTCCGTTCCCCTAAAACAGCATAAACTGGGATTATTATAACCTAGAATCTAGGTTAGCGCTCTTGCTATTCATTTCCTTTGAGAAGATCTCCTTGCTATCCATTATGATCGAGAAAAGTTTCCGGCCAACCGAGACCACCCATCCGTAGGACGAACCCATGGCCACATCCATCGCACTTTCCTTAGGTTGTTTTAGTTGTCTAATTACCTACCATATTTAGTTGGACATGCATCAAGCAACTTCTTTAATTAGTCCGTTAGGCACTGGTTTCTTCATGTAATCTTAGCACTTAACATAGAAAAGTAGTGTCAAACAAGTTCCTTTTCAACAGGTTATCATATTTATCTTTGGAATACATTCATAAAGTCCAACCCACAGGCTTATCCATAATCCGGCCGAAGGCTATCCAACAATCCATAGGGATTACTAATCCAAGATTCTGCCAATAGACTAGTATGCGGGCCTCGAGATCCCATCCCGAGTCACATTGGCCTCTTGTGCAGGGCCCGGAAGGTGAGGGATTTATAGCTAGACCCCCCCTAGCACCCAAGCGTCCTCTTGCTCCAAGTAGCGCCAACGGAGAGACCTCACGTGGCGGGTTCAGTCCATCTTCCCGGTGCAGCTAACAACCCCCTTGGTTAGGGTCAGGCAGACAGTCGGGGGTAACTGAGACTGCCTCTCTCTTCACGCCTTCAACCTAAAGCATTAGATATCTTTTTATCCTTTAGTTCCTTGAGAAAACAAAGCAAAAAATGCTCTTTAAACTGTTATAAGCACAATCATTTCTAGGGGTTGTTATTTTGCCAACTGCTAAGGAGTGAATCCTTATCTTTGAATGCATCCAGCATTCGATCTAGGATCAATTTCGACTTGGCAAGATCTGCACAGGTGTGTTTGTTAACCCTTAAGTCCTTGGGTTAGGGCCGTACCCTATTAACCCAACTTAACCAATACCTTAGGTTTTATTAACAGTAAATCATGGCAACCATGTCGTGCCAAATTATTGATTGGTCCTTTGCTTCCAAGCAAATATCTAATTCCCTTATCTTGGAAACTTTTCCCAAGAAAGGTGATATAACAGGATGACTACTCATCCTCTTGCAAATTAAACTTGCGCAAGAATCTGCTAGTCTCATTCCGAGGAATTGGCCATTCACTTGTGATCAACCCACAAGATCATGCGACGTTGCAACTTGTTGCACAAGTGTCGCGTCTAATCCATGGGACTATTTCACCCATCGAACGATGTCTTCTAATCAGGGAATCATGATTAGATAAGAAGCAGGGTTTAGGGTGTCTTCATGTCCAACCCCTTCCCAATTTCATTAGGCCGACAATGTTTGGTCCTGGGGTTCCAACTCAATCCGAGTTTCATCTTTTGAATGATTGATCCTTAGGGTAGAAACCCTAGATTGTTTCTTGCAAGTACATCCTATTGTCCCTACATTCCGTGAATGTGGGTAGGACTTTGGGGTATGAGAGTTTCGACTTGGCAATAAGTGTGCCTAGGTCAAGTACTTAATGTGCTAAACCCTAGTTAGCACTTGGAGTATATTGTATCGATTTAACCATCCTAAGCGATTCCTTTGCGGTTTAGGTGTTTTGGGTAATCCAATTTACTTGTCTTACGACAAGGACGAACTATTGCTAAAGATATTGTCTTGATCAAAGAGGGGAAAAACTAGTTGCATTATGTCATAATTCACGTAAGCACGCGATTCATTTCCTCTAGATTCGCAATCCCTAACTTTTCTAGTTAAGACCAAGCACATGTTAAAATTTGCAATAACTTCCATTGATCCTACTAGGACATGCATTCGTGATTCATGCTACTAATATTTTAAGGTTTTATGTTAAAATGAACCATGCAGCCTTTCCCTAACTAGTTTCTGAATGAATTTATTCGTATGATGAATGAGCATTACGCAACCTTTCCTAACTACTATGCAGTTAAATGAGATTTATGCCAATTGAAGCTAGAGTTAACCTACTTCATGCAGCCCTAGAATCTTTACATGCTTTGCAGTTTCCTATGGTTGATAACGATTTTTTAATGAATCATTACGAAGAAGATTTGTCTAAAATTGAGACATGCAATTTAATCTTTCCGTGCATAACCAAAGGTGTACTACAATAATTTCAACTTTGTAATGATAGTCATTAGTTGTTCTAGATTCGTTACTTTGCAATGCACCAAAGCTACTTGCTAAAAATGCATAGACACCTTATGTTCTTTTTCATTCATTTCATTGAAAAATACAAATGACCGATCTTCAATCGTGAGTTACTTCCTTTAAAATAGCCAATGTATTTCATAATTGCATCCTAATTCCATGAGTTAACCATGCATAATTGCAATACTTCGACAAAAATCAAAAATAGGAAGAAAACCTGGATTTGTGGGTTCGGTGAAATATCCACATGAATATTAGGAGATGATCCCCTTGCGGTTGCACCTTGTGACTTTTTAGGGGCCATTGTGAATTCGACCTCAGGTTAGCCTTCGTGGATTTCGAACTTCTTGCCTTGGCTCTCACTCTTATGATCTTGGCCCGTCTCCCTTGTACTTGCAATTCCCTTTGAGGTACAGCTTCCTTGACCGAAGTTCCGACTTGCGGAATTTGGCTTTTGAAGGCCTTAGGGTTCTTGTGAAGGCCCTTGTGGAAACAAAGGCTTGAGAGATTCTTCTCCTTGAAAATTTGGCTAAGAATGGTCTTGTGGGCCTTGCGGAAAAGGGAACTTTAAATCCCAAGCCTAGGGCTTGTGGGTGATTGGTGGAAAAGCCTTTATACTTAATTTCTTCAAAATCCTGGGGGTTTAAGGAAATCCTCTTCAATGGGCTTATGGGGGAAATCGAGTAGGAAGGGCTTTGTAGCTTCCTCTCCTTCAAAGTCTCGAAAAGGCGTATTATGGAGCTAATGGGAAGGGCTTATAGGATTCCTCTTCAAAGCTCGGGGGGGGTAAAGATGATTGGTGGGAAAGAGGCTTTAAATCCCGGGGGGGGGGGGGGGGGTAATATGGATTTATGGAGATCCAATGGGAAGGGGGCTTAGAGAGCCCCCTTAGAAGCTTCTAAGAAGCTTCTAACAGCTTCTGTCAGTTACATGGTGGTGTAGAAGCCTATGGCTCAGCTGGCGGCTTTCGGTGATGGCAGCGGTGGCCTTAGTCACAGACGGCGGCAGACCTACGCAACTTCTCCACCCACGCAGCTTCAATGTCTCCTTCAGCTCCTCTCAAGATGATGACCTCATGCAGTCTGACAGCCTCTCCCTTCTCTCACGCCTCCATTGCTCCCCCTCAAAGGGGGGTTTTTATAGTCTGGGGGGAGAGGGGACCTCCCCACTATGTGGCCCCCTTGCATGGCATCCTCTCCCCCACCTCCTCATGTTTCCCTTAATAGCCCATCACCTTCCCTTAGCCACGCATCGACTGGGGAAGATTAAAAAAAATTGCAATAATTTTATCTTAACATTATCGTCTTAACCTCCTCCCAAGAGGGAGTTCACCTGCAGTTATGTGGGTTTTGAACCTCGTTCCTGATTTGCCAATGCAGAGGTCATGATTCCTCACGTACGGTTTATAGATTGCATTGCCGGTAACTCCAATTTCGGAATTAACCTTTGCATGAGTTTCATGTGGGGTGTGGAAAGTCAGACTAGCAATATTTTTCAAACGGAAATATTACAAGGATAATGATTATAAGTTGTTTAATTACTTTCTCAAGTATGTTGAGTAATCACATGCGTGCTTAAAGTAAGTGATTTCAATTTGGAACAAGCTTTGTATTTTCATTCTAAATAAGCTTGTTACGTTGTTTATAGTCCTTTTTCCTATAGGAAATGGATCTTCAAGCTAGCACCTCATAAGGCCAGGACATACTCTTTGCAGCTGAAGTATTGCTACCAAAGGGTTTTTTTAGAGCTCTTTGAACTAGTCTTATGGTAAGGTACTAGGTTGATTGAAGTATTTTTTTGTTTCTAAAGTATTAAGGTGATGTATTGGGATTACATCATGGCCAAACTATATTGTATATAGTGTTTGTATTGTCTAGTTTTCTTTTGATTTTAGTTATTCTATATACTTTGTATGTGTTGTTGATGAGTGCTTGACACAAGAGATTTACTTTTGTCTTGCTTTCAGAACAATTTTGTCGCATTTTGATCTTTTGCGATTCTCCAACAACACTATGCATGGAGATAAATAGTGATGAAAGCAATGGGAGATAATATACTTATGTTTTTTTCTTTTATATAGTACATGTATATAGATCTTCCTATACTATAGAGACCAAATGTGTAGAATATACTTTAAACATGTGGATCTTGGAGACTTTCGCATATAGCTTTATGTGATAGTGCTATCGTACAATGTTGTAACATAATTTTTGTAAAGTAGAGAAAGGATTCTTGCACATATTGTAAAGTCTCAAGTTTTTTAAAGTTAGAATATGAAACTTTAGAATGCTTCTACGACTAGTTAGCATATGGTGTCATTTCTTGTGTTGGCTTTTATGTTAAAATGTCTTACCATCAAGACCAAGATCTCAAGAAATGATGAAAACTTCAATGTATTTTCTACTAATGCAATGAGGCCTTGGGTGCGTAGGAACATTTTTGAAGAGAAGAATCGAAGAAAACACGAAAAAACATGGTTTCAGCATGGTGAATGTGATGCCATCTACATATGTTATAAAGTTGTATCTATTGGGAGGGGAGGGAGGAGGTTGTATATTGACTATTATGGGTTTATGTATTATGTAGATAAATACTTGTGTGAATGGGGGTGTTGGAATTTAAAAGATTGTAAGTTTAATCCTTGGTAAGGGAGGTATAGGGGGGAAAATAAGCTATCTAGCTATGTGAGATGGAGGCAAGGATTTGAGATGAATCAAATCATACTTTTCATGTAAATAGTGAGATTATCCCTTTGGCTTGCTAGCTAAGTTGGATGAGATGAGTATGAGAAAAATTGATAGCTTAATGGCGATATGGAGTCCTTGCACGAATGTAGCATCGTGTTGCCATGCAAAGAACTTTTATGGCCAAACAAACTAGACCTCCTTCCTTTCATATCTATTAACCTTCTTATGAAACCTTTGAAAACATCGATCTTTTTGGTCCCTTTGACATGGGCATGTACACTAGAGATGGGGTCTTCAACCATGGAGGAACTACAAGCATGGATTGGAGGTTAGAATCACAAGCTTTTATTGGGGCTATCTTGAAAATTCATATGGATTCTTTATGTTTTAGTTTACCACTTCTTTCTATGGTGAAAGTCGAGATAATGCTACACCTAAAGTTGAGAAATCCGTTGGTTTCCAGAGACCCTTTCATAAAGGGGAGGCTTTCACATAATCACAAAATTCTTTATAATATGATCTCAAGCCATGGTCTTGGTCTTGAAAGGAAAATCTATGTTTTATGTCGTGTAACTAGATCCATGGGTCTAGAAAATCCATGTAATGGGTGTTTCTTATATGGGATGTATTCACCTTTTGAAATATAGGAACTTTTACTCACATGAGAGCCCATCCAAAGCTCCCTAAAGGTGTAATTGATATCATTTCATGTCTTAAGCTAGTCTAAAATATGTCCCTTGTATATTTTGTTGTATCTACTACTCAAGGACATTACCTTGTATCTTATCTTGGCTATTGCACCCACAATTTAGGCCATGATTATCTATAGCTGTTGTGCATGGTTCCCAAAGAGGAGTTTGCCCTCTAGTAGGTGGCTCTTTGTATAGGGTTGTAAAAGCGTACAAGACTGCGCACTCTAGTATTTATGTGTGTATCAATGGAAGAATAAGGAAATTGTAATGAGGGTCTCATGATCCTTTGTGCAAATTCTCGAGGTTCTATTATATTATGAGCTTTGGTTTTTGGGGTTTTTTGTTTCCTTATGTGGGTGGGTAGCTATAAATGTTTAGTTGTTCATCTTTATCAACTTCTAGCAACATTTAAAATATTGATATGATGTTTCGATACTAAACTCAGATTATCATGAAAAAACTCTACGTAGAGTAGTATGGCATTGTGTTTTATTTGAACTATATAGAAGGGGTTATAAAAATGAACCTCATCTAAAAATTTATATTTATAAAAGGAATATAAATATTACCTTCAAATTTCACAAAAGGGGTATGTAAAATGGTGCAAGTTTTTTAAAAAGGGGTTTTAAAACTATCATTTAAATTCAAGTTATATAGAGGGTTAACCTAAGGTGGACTCCCTGGGGATGTCGAGAGGTGTGTGTGGATGAACTCTAGTGGGAATGAATTTATTTATTAAAAGTAGATTCTTATAGAGGTTTGAAAAAGAGTATACCTTAGAGATGGTGGTGGATTGACCATTGGATAGTGGAAATTGAAGATCTCCACATCCTTGAGCTCTTTGGGTACTATTGTCTCCCAATGTGACTTGCAATCCATGTGATGGGTAGCTCCTATATCCAAGTACCATGTGTCTTGGAGAAACTATACGAGTATTGAGATAGGTTGCAAATATCTCTAGTGGAATTGGATCCCCTTCATAAGTTTCAACTGTTGTAATGAGCACTTGGACTTTACCTTTTTTGGGACTAGAGTTTAGCCGATGCTATTGTAGTTTTTGTTGTTGAGGGAATGCTTGGATTTCTTAGTACAACACTCATTCTCATGGTGACTTGACCTTGCATTTGTAGTAAGAAAAAATCGAATTGCAGTTAGGATTGTTGATGTTCGATGGGGAAGCTAGTTCTTGTTTTGTTGATGTTGGTGAGAATTGAGTTTGGAAAAAGAAGATGGGATAGTAGTAGACTATTGATTATAATGACCATTTTTCTTACGTGGATGCCTGATGGAATTGGCAAAAGCCATTGATTTAGAGGTCCCCATTATAAGGTCCTCTCTTTGGATTTTAGCCACCAATACACAAATGGATTGAGAAGAGCTAGAGTATGTGTTTATGAAAGCAAACTAAGAAGGTGGTAAGGAGGATAGAAAAAGGGTACTTTGGAGCTTCTCAAAGATCTCCAAGTGTGTGCCCAAAGCTTCATCAAGGAGAGTTTGCCACTTCTAAATGAATTTCTCATAAAAGGCCTCAAATTTCTTCCAAATAATATTGGAAGTATTCAAGCTAGATACCAATTGCATGTGGCAGTTAATGCAATAAAGAATTATATTTTTTGAGGAAACTATATCTTTTTGCTTTCACATGGGGAAGACTAGGTCAGTCTCATATGGTGGGTCCTTCTCTACATTATCAACTATAGACCATATTTTTACTTGCATCAGGTAGATTTGCATCTTGAAATTCCAATCTTAGTAGTTGGAACCCCTCAAATTTTCCATTGTATGGTCAAGAGGAGAGCAATGAGGATTAAGTGGTGGCTATGAGTTGTTGAGACATAGCAGTAGATACTCTCTGGATCACTATTACCTTATCTCAAAATTAATGGTTAGTCTAGAGTTAAAGTGTGTGAGCTAGAGTGGAATCTTGGCATGCTTTAATACCATATGAGAAAATGGAGATAGGAATGTGCTAGTGCAAGAAAACAAAAGACTTGATTGTGTTGGGGATAAAGGCACCTCCGCCTAGCCGTTCGTGTATTACTACACTAACACTACCCGCACCTTCACACTGCAGGTGGTACATGCCCATCACTTTCACTTCATTCTTTATTCTTTTAGTGACACTTGAATAAAGGGAAACCCAGTCACACATTGTGATTGTTGGAGTTCTTACATATGGAGTTTCTCTCTTTCTTTCTCTTGCTCCATCTGCCATAGCTCTCACCTCCGTGCTCTCTTGCTCGATCCTTCTCACCTTTCAATCAGCATCAAAGCTTGGTTCTTCAATGTCTTGAACGTGGTTGAGCACTCCTTCAGCATTCATTCGAATACCTACACTCTTGTCTTCACTCTTGGCATCCATAGCCACACCTTTTGAGCTTCCCGTTGGTCTCATCCTTCTTAGGAAAGCATTGAGTCTTCTTGGGAGGCCTCATGGCATTCATCTATAGGTATTGGAGCTCTCATTCCACTCTTTATTTTGGTCCACATGGTTTGATGAATAGGACAACCCTGGCCCATGAAGGTTCGGAACTGAGCTCTCTCTCTTCTATGCCTATTGAGGCCTCTTGGGAAGCTTCTTTGGGATCCATAGAAGCTCCCTAACCATCAATTAGTACCCAGCTCCCTCAAAACATCAAAAACATGATTTTAGTGGGTTGTGCCATTTTCTCAGCTTGTCAAAAATGTGGCCTTCATCTCCAACACCTCTTCAGGCCATTAGCACTACACAATCTCATTTGAGGCATAGGAGCATGCTTCAACCATGGCATTGAAGGCTTGAGCTTGGGATTGGCATTTTGTTCTAATATACTTTAGTCTAAGACATTCATAACAGTCCATTAGCATCCCCAAATAGTGTTACATTAGCATTTGATGTTTATGCTTGCTTGGTATTGCTACTGATGCCATTTGGTACTCGAATCATGCCCGGATGTTATGGGAAGCTATGCATATGATATGCCATAGATTTGTTGCTGAATTTGGCCATGTTTATGCTCAGTTTAATAGTGAATTTACTATTTTAATAGAGTAGTGTTGAAGGTATTTAACTCAGGTTATGTTATGCCTATATTGTTATGATTATTTGGATGCAAATTGAGGTTGGCAAATGTCTTGGATGGTTCCAGAATGTATTTTGAGCCTTGTTTGAGCTATGTATTGGTTGGCACTTACTTGACATTGGTCTGGCATGCTTTGTGATAGAGGCTATATCTATGGTCTATGCATGACCTGTTGGTACATCCTTTGAAGCATATGTCAATGATGCATGCTACCTACATTGTTTGAGCTTTTTTGCCACTTGGAGTCTCAGTTGGGCTTGTACTTGGATACTTTGGAACCTCTTTTGGATCTCTCTTGGCTTGTTAGAGATTGACTTGAGTTGGTACATGATGTACTTGGATGCTATCATATGCTTGATCGCCTACATGCTCTTGGTGCTCTCATGATGTATGGTCTTGGCTATGAGATGTCTTATGCATTTACATGCTATCTCTAAGCTTGGTTGCTCATTTTCCATCGACTTTTGTGCCAATGGGAGCTTTCTGCTTATGGTCTTGGATTTACCTAGATCTTGCATGTTATGTATTTGAGCTATTACTTGTGATTTGAAATTGGGATCTCTTATGTGTTCTTGACTATGATATTTGCTTTGGTAGATGCTTCCATATTCGCTCTTGGATGCTTATGAGCTGATTTGATTCATCTTCATTGAGCATACACCGACCTTTGTTAGGTGTTGTTAGTTGTGTGTACATGTTGCTTATTACTTAGGGGATGTATTGATTGTATTGACAGACTCTTGACAAATTTGGGTGTTTGGCTCATGTTTATTGGTTGTGATAATGCCTCTATTATACCCACTCGATGCAAGATTGGTCTTGAAAATCACTGTTGTGATTGGATCTCTATTAGCTCACTGTTTTCTCTCATTTACTCAATGTTGTCATTTATTACAACAAGCTATTTTATGCAGAGTATTATGTATTTATTGGCATGAATAATGTCATTTGGATGTACTATTGATAGTACTTGGCAGGTAGCATCATTGATCACTTGTACTTCACCATTTTGTCTTGGTTTGCTCGTGGTTTTAGGCTATTTACAGGAGTACACAACAAGCTATTTTGACTATCCGCACTATTTCCAACTTGCATTATGGATAGTTCTTCCATTGATAATTCTATATTTAACATCACTAAGTTGGATGGTATAAACTATGGCTATTGAAAAAGCCAAATATGGTAAGTATTGGTGCAAACATTGCAAGTTAAAGCATTGGGATTGAGTGGGCAGTAGCCAGCACAATGATGCCTAATGATCAATGACTTGAGCTTGATGAATTGTGCAAGTCCACTATCATATTGTCTCTCATAGAATAGGTACATTACAACGTAGTTGATGAATTACAGAGTGCATGGGATCTTTGGGAGAAAATTAAGAACTTGTATGACAAGAAAAGTCCTGCTTCCCAGATGTACTAGTTAAAACAGCTTATGGATCTTTGCATGAAGGAGAATGTGACTATGTCTGCTCATTTGAGTTCCATACTATCCTGAAACATTTGGTTTCACAGGGCATTGATTTTAAGGAGGATGTGACTCCCTTGTTCTTTCTTGGCATTCTCAATGACTCTTGGGATATATTTCGTACTACTTTCTGTGCCTTTGCTACTACACTTAAGCTATCTGATGTTGAGAGAGCTCTTCTTCAGGAAGAGATAAACATAAATAATTTGGATGCCTCATGTGTCTCTCATGCATTGACAGTTAGAGGCAGGAATGATGGAAATGGAAAGAATGGCAGTGGCAGTGGCCGTGGACGGGATTCTTAGAGATCCCCCTCCTCCAAGTTTCATGGGAAACCATGTAGCAAATCTTGTGGCAGGAATGCAAACATTACATGCCATCATTGTGGAAAAAATGACAACATTAGACCACAATGTCATGAACTACGCAATGAAAGATGCAAGAAAAAGAGGAAAGAGAAAGTGTAAGAGAAGTCCTCTGATCGCAGTATTGTACTTGCAAAGTCTAGTGCTAAGATCGAGGAAATTACTGCTATGCAACTTGAGGAATCTAATGGATATTATATTGTTGCAGCTTCTTCATGTGATGCCTCATAGATGACTTACACTCACTCTATGTATGCCCAGTGTTGGCTTTTGGATTTGAGTGTGTCCTTTCATGTGACACCCTATAGAGAGACTAGTTTCATACATACCACACTATTTCTAGTTCTATGCATCTTGGTGATGATAGGTCTCTTAATATTTGGGCATAGATGATGTTCTGCTTGAGTTTCCCTCTGGCAGCACTTTTCTCATGCATGATGTACACCATCTACTTGCATTGACCTGCAATTTTATGTCAATAACAACTTGATGATGCAAGATATTATGTGTCATTTGGGGACTTTGCATGGAAAATTACTCGTGGCAGGCTTGTACTTGTAAGAGGTGCCAAGTATGGCAGCATGTATCCCTTGGTTGTATCTTTTTCTACTCTTAATCATGTTTTGGCATTGGGTTCTATCCCACATGTATCTCTTTGGCATGCTCGTTTGGGGCATATCTCTCTTGAAGGAATGAAAATGCTTCATGCTTGACACTATGTCCCGCCTTTTAACTCTTCTGACTTTGCATCATGTGACTAGGAACTCCCATAAGTCTAGTATGTCACACATTGGTGAGCCATTGGCTCTTATGCATTATGATATTTGTGGACCCATGCTGCCCTATTAGTCATCACTAGAGGGTGCGAAGTACTTCATTACATTTATTGATGACTTTTTACATAAGGTTTAGGCTTATCCCTTAAAGCAGAAGTCTAATATCTTGGCAACAATATTTCAGTGTTGGCTTGCTTTAGCCGAGAATCAGTCTGCTAGGCATAGACTTAAATACCTAAGGACAGATAATGGGGATGAGTATATCTCACCTACTTTTGAGCAGTTTTGTGATAAGTGGGGTATTAAGCATTAGTTGACTGCCCCTTACACCCCTCCCCAGAATGGTATGTCTGAGTGCATAAAATGAACTATCTAGGAGAGGGTACATTATCATTGCAGTGCATATCATTAATAGATCACCTTGTAGTGGCATTGACTTCTAGGTTGCAGAGGAGGTATGGATAGGAAATCCTCCCTCTTATACTCATTTGCATGTCTTTGGATGTGAGACATTTTTCCGTGTGCCCAAGGTCAAGTGTAATAAACTAGATCCTAAAAGTGTGAAATGCACATTCCTTGGCTATGGAGATGTAGGTGAGATGGGATATCTTCCTTGGGATTTGGAGGTGCAAAAAGTCATCCACAGCCATGATGTTGTGTTCCATGAGGACAAAATGCATAGGCAGGTTGATAAGATAGTCGAGATATGTAAGGTTATCTTTCAGGAGGAGTTGCCTGCTCCCGTATAGCCAGTTGGATAGCTTGTAGCAGCAATTGGTACTCATGGCCAGGATATTCGACATGATGTTGGACATGCAACGCAGCCTACAATGAGGTGTTCTACTGGACTCCAGACTCCTGACCGCGTTGAGCACTCTATGCACTATGTCTTGGTTATAGGCTAGAGAGTCTCTCACCTATGATAAGGCTATGTACAGTGGTGATAGCCACTCCTATGAGAGGGCTATGTAGTTTGAGACACCCTCATTACATATGAATCATACTTGGGATTTCGTTTCCTTGCCTAGGTGTACAATTGAAAAGTACCCCTAGACACTCTAAGCCAATATACAAGGCCAGATTGGTAGCAAAAGGCTTTAAGCAGGAACATGGTGTTGACTTTGATGTGGTCTTATCTAGTGTGGTTAAGATGAGTACTGTAACGTGTCCCCTAGTATCATCCAGGACACGTCTTAGCAGTCCATCGGAAAGGATGTCTAGAAAGCTCCAACCGACATTCCCATGGAATGTTACGGGTTTTGCAATATAGTTCTTCCCGCGTCTGCCACGTAGCGGAAGTATCCTGGCCGTTCCCACTTAGGATCGACCGGAATTAGGGTTTTCCTAATGGGTCACTAGCTAACAACAACTAGCGTCAGACCCGAGCGAACTACTTTACGCAGAAACGCCAGGTCCGAAGCAGATTCACACTGCACTTGGTTCAAGGAGAATGGGAAACGAGAGGGATGCAAAGCTCAACCTCTCTGCCATAAGGCATAGTCCCATTCTGTTCCCCTAAAACAACGTAAATCGGGTAAGACGTAACTCTAGGTCATCGTTCTCTTTATTCTTTTTGATGATGATGATCATTCCGCTGCTCCTCGAGATTTTTGAGAAAAGTTCCCGGCTAACCGAGACCACCCAACCGTAGGACGGGCCCATGGCCCATCCTCCGCACTTTCCTCGGTTTGTTTTAGTTATGTAATTATCTAACACATTAATTTGACATATAACAATCAGCTTCTTTAATTAATCTTGTTTAAGCACTGGTTCCTTCACGTAATCTTATCATGTGACATATAAAAACAATATCAAGCAAGTTCTTTTAACATCTCATCATTTTATCTTTGAATTACAAGAAGTTCTGCCCGTAGGCTTGTCCATAATTTGCTCGGAGGCTAACAAGTAATCTCTAGGGATTACTATTCCAAGCTTCCGCCCGTCAACTAGTATGCGAGCCTCGGGATCCAATCCGAGTCGCATTAGCCCCTTGTGCAGGACCCGGAAGGCGAGGGATTTACGGCCAGAGCCCCCCCTGTCACCCAAGCGTCCTCCTGCTCCAAGTAGAACTCAACGGAGAGACCTCTCGCGGCGGGTTCGGTCCATGTTCCCGGCGCGGTCAAACAACCCCCTTGGTTAGGGTCAGGTAGGCACTCGGGGTTAACTGAAGCTGCCTCTCCCTTCATGCTTTTAACCTGAAGTATAGATACTTATTTAATTTGTAATTCATAAATCAAACAGAGCCTAAAATCTTTAGCAAGCACAAACATTTCCATTAACCAACCCAGTTGTATGGCAAACTGCTAAAGAAGTGTTCTTTCCTTTTTGAGTGTATCAGCAGTCGTTCTCAAGATGTCTTGTAACTTGGCAAGATCCCTTATATTCGGATGTAGGGTATACCTAGCTTGGTTAACCCTAAGGTACCTTAGATATGCTAGTTTTTATTTTACAACTTTCCTTATTTTGAAGGATATCCAAAAACTACGTCTTTTTGCAAGATAACTTGCGTAAGGATCTGCCGTCTTTGCAAAGGTTTTTCCCTTTTCTCTTTGTGAATTGATCACAAAATGATTTCACACATGTTGCGCAAGTCCCGCGACGGAATAATCTGTTTAGATTCCTTAAGCTGACGTATGTCAGGACTAGGGTTCCTTAATTTAAGAACCTTAGGGACGAACCCTAATTTCTTATCTTTATGAATTTATTGTCCTTGCGGTAAGGTAAGTAGTCCAATGTTTTAGGGTATGAATGTTTCTATGTTTAGATTGGTCCGGTTAGCTTTTGGAAAGATTGGTTTGGTCAGCTTTTGGAAGGTAATCTTACTCGTCTTGTCACGGTTTTACTATCTTTGATTAACTTTCTCAATCAATACAATTTAATTTGGCATATAGCATAATGCCATGATGATACAAAGATCGACGATACTCCTTGGGACAAAGTCCTAGCTAATGAATTGGTGAATACACACTTTATTAGTTCCAAGTCCTCAATTTGCAGGGGAAAAGTGTTAATAGAGTGTCATCCAGCAACTTCCTATCACATTTTCTTTCCAAATGAGTTCGTATATCTAATTTTTATACTTATTAATTTCTAACGTCTAACTTCCGTTTTCTTTAAAGATGAACTCATGCTAATTACAACAGTTGCCTTGCTAAGATGTGCAACTAGCAAAGACAACTCTCTAGTAATTTGAGCATCGAAAGAAATCTTTCATGAATTTAGCTATTTTGCCATGATTCGTTGCGAAAGGAATATATAATTTCTTCATTTTAGGGCTATATTACTATAGTAAATGAATAGTTTTTGCCTATTATTCTATAATGCTTGATGCAATTTGAAGAAAGCCAATTGTCATTCATAAGCTAACTACTTCGTTAAAAATAACTTGAACAAATAAATATATTTCCTTAACAATTTTTCTTTGCATGATTGACTAAAAACCCGAATTAACAACAAGAAGAAAAACCTGGCTTTGAGGTGAGATATCCACATGGATACCAGGAGATGACCCTCCCGCGGCTACGCCTTGGACTTTCTTAGGAGGCATCGCAACTGTAGTGCGTTGAACGTGGAAGCAACTTTACCTTCTTTCGGACAACACTTAGCACTCTCTTCCCTTTTTCAAGGGGGGAAAGAAGAACAAAACTTCAAAGTATTTTGCGAGTTTGAAGGAAAGGCTAAGGACAATTTCTCTTGGGAGAAAGGGCCTTACAGAATTTTAAGGGAGGAACTCCAAGGGAGGGAAAGTAGTCCTTAAAGGATATAAAAAAAAGGGGCCTAATGAGGCCTTAGGAGAAGATATAAGGGGTAGTTCGAGGGTTATAATGAGCAAAGGCCCTAAGGGGAAATAAAGCTTAGGAAGATAAGACCTTTAAGGTCAAAAACCCTTTTATGGGGGGGGGGGGGGGGGGGGAAATCTCCAATCCAACACAGAAGGGGGAAAAAATAAGACTTTTTAAGGTTTGAGTTGTTTTGAATTTAAAACCATGGGAAGGGTTTCTTTAAACCTCCGGCCTAAGGTGGGTTTTGGGGGCAAGGGGACTTAAACTCCAAGGGGAAAAGGGGATGTAAAGATTGTTCGGGAAGGGCTTATGGAAAACCACGGAAAAGGGGGTTTTAAACGGACCACAGGAGGGTGCTTAAATCCCGGGGTAATAAGAACCCGCTTGAGAGGGCAATAGGGAAGGGCCACGAGAAGGGGTTTAGAAACCCGGGCTAATGGGAGCTTGTGGGGAACCCAAGGGGGAAAAAGGGCTTAATTTCTAGGGTAAATGGGCTTTTAAAGAGGCTTGGGTGGAACCCCACAGGAAGGGGGGCTTTGGAGGAGGCCCTTAGAAGCTTTCAAGAAGCTTATTGAAGCTTCTATGGTCTTCAGATATCCACGTGGGAGGAAAAAGGGAGATGATCAGATGACGGTTGATGGCATCAACTTCTGGCGGCGATTCAGGCTGTAGGCGGCGTAGCTCTACTCTCTATCTCACACGGCAGCGTCAGCTCCTCCTTACTCCTTTCTGTCTCACGTCTGGTAGCCTCCCTGTTCTTCTTGATCTTCTTCAGCCTCACGGCGCACATAGAGGCGATGTTACTCTCTTCTTTCTCACACGGCAGTGACTGCAGCGTTATGTCTCTCTCTCCCTCCCCCTCCCCCTTCCCTTCCTCCCACAGGGTTTATATGGGAGGGGGGAGAGGTACCTTCCCTCCCCACGCGGCTCGTGCATGGGTTTATCCATGGCGTATTTTTGGATGTTGGAATTCCCTTGCATGACTATCACGTGGGTTTAGAAATATTCTCATAATTGAAATATTACAAGTACCCTGTGCTTGGTTTTGGCTTTCGTTGCACAACTTGACTTGGAATTTTATCAAATGGATGTCAAGACACCATTCTTACATGGGGACTTGCATGGTGAGATTTACATAGAGCGGCCTAAGGGCTTTGCAGAGCCTGGCAGGGAACACCTAGTGTGTAGATTCAGGAAAAGTCTTTATGGCTTGAAGCAGGCACGTAGGGAATGGTATCATAAGTTCGATGTATTTATGTAATCAGAGGGCTACATCCATAATGCTATGGATTTGTGGTTGTACACGAAGAAAGACCATGATGGATCTTTATTAGTTTTGGTACTCTATGTGGATGTCATGTTTTTGGTAGGGAAACCTCATGATGAGCTAGATGTTCTTAAGGCTTAGCTCAAGAAGAGCATTGAGATAAGAGATTTGGGGTAGGCCTCTCATATTCTTGGTATGCACATTACACATGATAGGCATCAATGACTACTCTATCTATCACAGAGAGAGTACATTCATAAAGTCCTTGAGTGCTTTTGTATGCAAGATGTAAAGCCTATTGGTTGTTCATTGCCTTCTCATGTGAAGGTATCATAGGTCGATTCAGATAAGCAAAGGGCTGAGATGGCCAAGATTCCCTATGCATTGGCAGTGGGCAGTCTTATGTATGCCATGATAGCCACCCGTCTAGATATTGCATTTGCAATTGGTGTTGTGGTAGCACATTATATGGCTACACCTAGCAAGAGGCATTGGGATGCCATGAAGGGTATCATGAGGTACCTAAAGGGCACTGCTAATATGTGCATATGTTACGGCAACCATGATATAGGAGTCATGGGATACACTAACTCTGACTATAGGGGCTTTTGTACTATAGGGGCCACCTCTGGATGGAGTTATACTAACCATGATAGTAGGAAGTCCACCTCTGGCTATGTGTTCACTTTTGTTGGAGGTGCTATTTCATGGATATCCAGGGTGCAAAAATGCATGGCCCTTTCTACTATAGGGGCTGAGTATGTTGCATCCACTAAGGCTTGCAAGCACGCCATTTGTTTGTTGACCTTGGTATTGTAGAGATTCAAGGTTGTTGGGGGTAAAGGTGCCTCTGCCTAGTGGCTCGTGTATTACTACACTGACAATACCCACACCTGTATACTGTAGAGGTGATGAGTGCCCATCACTATCAATTCATTCTCTATTCATTTAGTGACATTTGAATAAAGGGAAGGTTGGTCACATATTGTGACTATTGGAGTTCCCACATTTGGAGTCTCTCTCTTTCTTGCTCTTGCTCCATCCGCCATAGCTCTCACCTCCATGCTCTCTTACTCGATCCTTCTCACCTTTCAAATTAAAATATTGATCATTACATTGTTGTTTATATACAAGGATGCCACATAAAGAGGTCATGGTGGTAGGCAGATGGTAGGTAGGATAGGTATCCACTTGGTAGATGCTACATGATAAGATAATCATCAATAAAAGGAGGTGCAAGAGATAAGCTTTGTTGACTTTTGGAGGCTTACATAAGATATTTGAATATTCTTCCAATAGGCTTTACATTTCGGAACTTTGGTAGAAGTATTCTCTTCAAACATCTTGGCACTATACTATTTATGCATTGTGGTATTCAAAATAAAAGTTTGAGCTAACATTAATGTTCTTACATTGATATGATTAAAAAAGGGTAAAAAGTCAAAAAATAATTAATTTTGAGAAACCAAAAGTAAATCAATAGATGTGCAAGGAAAATATGATGATAATTATGATGACAAGTAGTATACTCACTCAAGAATACTCTAGATCATGGGGTCTAATTTATTTACCCCCCATGTTGAAGATAATGCTACAAAAGATGGTATATCCAATAAACCAAAATAATCATATCATAGACATCTACTGATGGTCCCATTTAGAAAGATATTGCTAAAAGTTAAAAGAACCCCAAGAAGTTTCAAACAACATTTTCATATTAGATTCAATGCCCTTATGAAAGTTCTAGTACCAAAGTATAGTGACACTATAAGGGATCACCCCAGCTTCATTTGTGCCTTCACATGGGTTTTAGATTTTTATGTTTAAGTTTACCAAGAAACCACTCACCCTCACTGAGCTCTTCTACCATCATCAAGTTAATTTTTTTTAGTTTAGAATATCACTCAATGTGTTTAGAATACCAATTACTATGTGTCATGCAAGTAGTCCTACCCTTCCTATGCCAAACATTGTTGTAGCTGAGTTCCTCACTACAAGGATATAGGGGAATAGCAACGGCCATTTGTGATGCAAATTAGTGGTGTTGCAAATGTGATCCAAATAGCGACAAAAAAAAAGGGTCGAAACTCGAGTGTGGCATTTTGCGTAAAAGAGCGAAAGAGAGAGCAAACTACATCGTGTGTTTGGGAGGGAGAAGGAGAGCTTCTCACCGAAGCGGTCGCTATTCACAAATAAGAGGAGAAAGTGCACGAAGGGCAAAGAGGAGCCAGTGTTGCAAAGAGGAGCTGCTAAATCCATCCTCGAGCCTTTACGGTGAGTGCATTGCTTCCTCTTGGTTTGTTCTTGTTTTTTCTCCTTTTCTTTTGTTTGTTTTTGTTAAGAATGATGTATATTGAGGGAGAAAGAGAGGAAATGAGAGAGAAAGAGGAAGAGAGAAAAATAAAAAAAGATCGAGAGAGAGAGAGAGGGAATAAACATGAAACATAATAAAGAAAGAGAGAAATAGAGAGAGAGGGAGGGAGAGAGGAGAAGGAATGGATGAAAAACGAAGAGAGGGTAAGATCTTGTTCTTTAATTTTTTCTTTTCTTATTTGTAGTTGTAGTAGTAGTAATAGAGATAGAGAGAGAGAGATGTTTTATTAAAGATGCACCTTGGATGTGTTCGATGCTTTGGGTGGTGGTGGTGGTAGTGGTAGTAGTAGTAGTAGTAGTAGTAGTAGTAGTAGTAGTAGTAGTAGTAGTAGTAGTAGTAGTAGTAGTAGTAGTAGTAGTAGTAGTAGTAGTAGTAGTAGTAGTAGTAGTAGTAGTAGTAGTAGTAGTAGTAGTAGTAGTAGTAGTAGTAGTAGTAGTAGTAGTAGTAGTAGTAGTAGTAGTAGTAGTAGTAGTAGTAGTAGTAGTAGTAGTAGTAGTAGTAGTAGTAGTAGTAGTAGTAGTAGTAGTGAGAGAGAGAGAGAGAAAGAGATGTTTTATTAAAGGTGCACCTTGGATGTGTTCAATGATTTGGATAGTCATAGTAGTAGTAGTAGTAGTAGTAGTAGCAGAGAGAGAGAAAGAGATTTTTTATTAAGGTGCACCTTGGATGTTTTCGATGCTTTGAGTAGTGGTAGTGGTAGTGGTAGTGGTAGAGAGAGAGAGAGAGAGAGAGAGGTTTTGTTAAAGGTCCACCTTGGGTGTGTTTGATGCTTCAAGAAGGCGAGTACTAGTATTAGTAATATGTGTTCGATTGCTTTGGGAAGACCAGTAGTAGTAGTAGTAGCAGTAGTAGCAGTAGTAGTAGTAGTAGAGAGAGAGAGAGAGAGAGAGAGAGAGATTTTGTTAAAGGTGCACCTTGGGTGTGTTCAACACTTCAGAAAGGTGAGGACTAGTAGTAGTGGTATGTGTTCGACACTTCAGAAAGGCAAGTACTATATATATATGTATATATGTATGTATGTATATATATATATATATATATATATATATATATATATATATATATATATATATATATATATATATAAAGGATATACCTTAGGTGTGTTCAATGGTTCGGGAAGACACACACAAAGGAAAAACGGTGGTGAGGTCCGGTGCAATACTATGGGATGTGGAGAACACTCCGACATAGGGTAGCTAGTCCCTTGCCCCCATGCATAGCATATTAGACTTTACATACTATAGACCAGTGGAGACTTTACATACGTTGATTTTGTTGAGTTACAAGAGAAGAAATCCCTTCTCAAACAATTTAAGAAAGAAAAAAAGAATGATAACAAAAACAAATTGTTTGTCGTAATGTAGACCAAATGGAAAACGATGAAGGCCATGATATTCAAGATCACGAGGCATATCTTAATCAGCGTGTCCCATGTCCTTGCTCTCAATGTAAGTTGGCAATTAGATGAAAACATCGATTGTCAATAGAATATGTATGACGCTTCAACGAGTTTCAATCAGAGATCATTGATCAGGTGATCTCAAATTTTGAGAAAACAATAAGAAAAGTGTATATCAATGATGCATTGTATTCGTAAACTAGTTGAATATCATATATAAAAACATTAGATGTGGCTATAAATTTTTTACAGGGAGGTGACATCTCATCCCAAGGAGGAGTACACCTTTTGCAGCTAGTGAAGAGCTCATGGGCGTGCAATGGATGGAATGCCTTAGCTAATCCACCACTTGGAAGGGACTACCCAATCTATACCATCAATACCAGAGGAGACATGTAGCCTTTCAAACTTTCCTACAATCTTGGAGCCTGAGATGGAGGCAATGATCGGTGCATTAATACCCATGGATGTCAAGATACCTGATCCGCTTAGAGAGAAAGCATCCATGCCATTATATGATGGGTGCCATGTATCTCACCTAAAGACATTCACAAGGAACTTTCAATCGATCTCCATATAGGAAAAAAAGAGAATTCCCCATGGAATTCCCTAGTTGAAAATACATATAAGTGGGGAAAGTAAAAACTAGGGAAAATGGGACATTTCCTAGTGAGAACAAGTAGGGAATCACATAAGACCTTTCCTATATAGGAAATATTTCCTACATAGGAAAATACAAAATTTTCTATGTAGGGAATAATTCCTATATAGAAAATATTTCATATATAGGAAAAATTTTCTAGAGGTGATTCCCTAGGTACTCTCACTAGGAAATCTCTCATTTTTCCTATTTTTTACATTCCCTACTTATATGTACTTTCAACTAGGGAATTCCATGGAAATTCTCTTTTTTCCTTATCACTTTATCTACTTTTCCCTTCCTCTTAGACATCCTAAAATCAAACAAGAAATTGCACAATAAATTTTTAACTAGAAAATTATATAGAGAATGTCATCATTTCCAAGTAAGGATCAATAACATACATCTAATGATCAAAATAGATTAAACAAATTAAAACATCAACATCTACTTCTAGCAACCAAAAGAAAAATGAAAATAATTTTAAAGGAGCATAGAACTAAAAACTAGTTAAGCAACATGTGTGTCTTGATTGTTTTATCCCTTAAATCTCCAATATGTTGCAAAGTAATAAATGTTTGTCTACCCTCTTCTCTAAATTTCAACATGGGTGGCCGATAGATATCATCATATGATGGCATGCGTATCACTCCTATTGATACTCAAGTGATCAAATATCATTAGTTAGTATAACCATTTCAAAAAATGACTCATTATCAACATAAGAAAGCTGGTAATACTTGATTCTTGGCTTAAAGAAGTGTTAAGGCAAGCAATCTCAATGTCTTCCTTTCTTGCATTGTCTCGTGTCATCTTTAGTAACTTGTTTACCTATATATACATAGAGTTAACCAAAGTTCACGATAATACAAGATTATGAAAAATTTCAATAACACAAAAGAAAGTAATTAGATATTTTGTATCAAATTGGGTCACCAAATTTGTACAAGTTTTTGATCCTTAAAGTTGGTACTTGCATCTTGACTTGAAGAAACATTATTGCAAGTAACCTCCTGATCTCCCTTTCTTACATTACCTCTTTTCCCACCTTTTGTTGTTCTTTAATCTATATTTATATATATACACACAATTACTCAAAGTTTAAAAATATAAATAACTATGAATATTTTAAATTAGACAAAGAGATTAATTAAAGCTAGTTAATCTCAAAATGAATCACCTAATAAAGCAAGATGTAAAATATGTACAAATTTTAATTTTCAAAGTTTAGTAGAAATAAAGACATATACCTGAATCGTGATTTGAAGAGACATTAGGGCCAATGACCTTAGCTTTCATTGTTCCATTATTCCTTGTGCCATCATTTGTGATTTTGTTACCTTTATGTACACATAATAAACCAAAGTTTAGAAACATAAGAGACATTTGTAAAACATCAAAACACGCATTTGTAAAACATCAAAACATCAAAACACACATACCTTTTTTGCCCTGTTCTTTACACCATCTGATAGTAAATTGAGTAGGTGAAAACAAGGAATTCATTGTTCATACTTTTATGGGCTCACCAACTTCTCCTTCTGGTTTGAAGCATCTTACAGACTTCCTATTGAACAGCGCGCGAGGGAGACGAGGAACGGAGGAAGAGAGAAGAGAAGAGAGACACGAGACACCGGAAGTGGAATCCCAGAAGTGCATCAAGTGAGCACACATTAGCTGCAACATCAGCTCCTTAGCTAGAATAGATAAAACATCAAGTAGAATAAACATAAGCTTGAACAGACGAATCAACTGAAAATAGACAAACAACAACTGGAAACAATGAAACATCAACTAGAACAACTCAACGGCTGGAATAATAATGAAATATCAGCTGAAACATATCAACAGCTGGAATAAGAATGAAATGAAATATCATCCCATCAGCTCGAAACATTTCTTATAAACAAAGCGTGGAATAATTTCAACGCATTAGCTATAATATAGATGAAATGATATGAAACGTAGCATGAAGAGCCAAAAATCAGCTGGAAGAAAGAAACATTTAGAATAATCAAATGATAAACAAAATACTGACAATCATCATCAAGAGCTCATCAGTTTTCTTACTACTGCTCAGAGCCCAAGCAAACATCTCAGCAATCTGCTTCTGGGACTCTAGGAACATCTTTGTACGCCTGGCCTCCAGATCATCACGAAATCGCTCAGACTCTCTGCATCTGCAATTTCATCTCTTCTAATCTGAGAAAGCGCTCCCCCAAAGTGCTCTCAACTGGGGGCTGTTGATTCTGCAAGCTGGACTTTGAAGAAGTCCTATGGTTGAGGAATCTGTCCATCTTGAAAGCCTTCGCGGCCTCATAGTCTATACTGCGGCTGCGCTTCTTGTGGAGAGATGTGTAAGAAGTATCATGGTCATCCAGAGACCAGTTGCGATACCAGCATTATCACTTATGGGACCATATACATCTATGGCTAGACAGGCGGCAATGGTACAAAGAATTCCAAGAGCTGCAACTATGATCCCGTACATGGCTGCTAGGGTATGGCTGACATAGATGGCAACAACAATAGCAAATATTGGAACAATTACAGACTTGTAGCCAAGTGCCAAACCAAATATGACATTGGTAGTAGCAGCTCCTGTCCTGCAAGAATCAGCAACATCCTGGACTGGTCTGTATGTATTACTGGTGAAATACTCTGTAACGTAGCCAATTACCAACCCTACCCAAAGCCCTACTCTAACACAAAAAAATAGTTTCCAGTTTTGAACCATCTTTGCACCACCGTTAGGATCATATATGTAAAACGTGGATGGTAGTGCCAACAAACAAACAAAAGCTGCACCGAATGTCATTAAGATGGTGGATATCAGCAACTGTCTCTTCAGTGTAGATTCAATATCCCTTAGATTTGAGATCTCGAACACATCAGTTGCGAACAAGGTTGTGATGAGGCATGCCACAATGCCCATAGAGCTAATGAGTAGAGGGAAGCACATAGCAGTGAAGTCATGATTTGTGCCAAATGATGACATGGAAGCCACAACAAGAGCTGTGCAAGAAGATTCAACAAAGGAGCCAAACAAATCTGAACCCATTCCAACAATATCTCCCACATTATCACCCACATTGTTAGCAATGATCGCTGGATTTCGCGGATCGTCCTCTGGGATATTCCTTTCTACTTTTCCAACAAGATCTACTCCAACATCCATAGTTTTGGTATAGATTCCACCTCCAACCCTTTCAAATAGAGCCACGAATGAGCATCCAAGCCCATAGCCAGTGATGGCCTCAAAAAGGCCCTCCCAATCATCCTTGCAATAAAGCTGGAACAGTTTTATAGTGATGTATAAAACTATGAGGCCATTAGCACCAAGTAAGAAACCCATCACTGAACTTGATTGGAAGGAGATTTTGAATACTTTGCCTATCCCTTTTCTGGCTTCCAAAGTTGTGCGAGCATTTGCATATGTTGCGATCATCATGCCCAAAAATCCTGACATTATGGACGTCAAAGCTCCCAATATAAATGCAACTGTAGTGAAAATTGCTGTAAAGAGAGCTAGGGCACATTCCTGCTTTGGATCGTATTTGCAAGGCTGGGGCTTAGTACTGAACCTTCGCACGAGAATATAGACCCTCATCAGCTGGAAAGAATATAACCGAAACAATGTATCATCAGCTGGAATATAGACGCTCATCTATGGAATAACGAACGAGGATGATCATAATAATGAACGAGGACGATCATCATGAAGCATGGCAATATCAGCTTTCTGGAACCATGTTCAACATGAAATTTAAAACCTCAACATTCTCATGCGAAGGTTGTCATCTACCATGACAAACCCAGATGTAAACAACCCTGCTGCAGATTCTCTGGACTAGCATTCCCAGATCTTGCAGACAATCTTGGGAGATGTTCACTTTCACCCAGGTTGTCGTTTACCATGACAAACCCAGATGTAATCAGCCCTGCTGCAGATTCTCTGGACTAGCATTCCCAGATCTTGCAGACAATCTTGGGAGATGTTCACTTTCACCCAAATATACCGCCACCACTACTGAATCAGAAGATGAGATGGCATCAACCCAACGTTGAGCAAGAAAATTTGCAATATCAGCAAATAAGTAACATCTTGACATTGGGCCTCAACCCCCTTCACCACACAAATTCGAGGAGGTTGTTGTTGTTCAGGATATCTTGACCGAAATCGCCATGATTATCGCCTGAAGTGACCGAATTCTTCATGATCTCTCTATTCCTGTAGCCCACAGTCGCTTCTTCTAAGCAGCTCTAAAAAATCCTGACTGTTATAACAAGCTCTCTCCACAAGTAGCTACCAATATTCTGATTGCTAGCTACGACTCTAGACCTTTTCCAAGCATGCAAACATAGCTCACATGGCAAGTAACATGGGCCAAATGATTTTCAGAATCAAGGGCCTTGCTAAAAAAAACTGACAACTGTCAACAGAGCCACTATGATGGATATAGGTAAGTTAGTAAGTTGAGAAGCTTCCACCACATTTGGCATTATGATTCCAAGGAACAAGACACTGCCATACTTGATAACACTAGCAATTTCAGCTCAGCTAGGCAAGACCCATTTGTCATAACAGGAACTCCATATTTGTGCAATTTCAGCTCAGCTAGGCAAGACCCATTTGTCACATCCCAAATAACAGCAGCTGGCTGATGCCGAGACTAAAACAACAAAAAACCACCCAGCTTAGTGCCAGGAAACCTCCAACCCTATGGCTCTGTACATAACTTTTCAACTAACTGTTGGTGGATGACTGAAATCGCAGTCATTTTGAAGATGATATATACCTCTCCAGCAGCAATAATTTTACCTCCATGAGGTTTTGGAAATGCAAATACCTATTTGGTTATTGGTGACACAATTAACATGAAGGTAAATAGTAAAAAGTTACCAAAACAGCAAACAAGCACAGTACCTTCGAGGCATATGCATGTGCTCGATTCCCAGAGGTAGCCCTTGTTGCACAAATAGACCTTGGTGAGGCCAGTTGTAGAGTCAGGCAGGCATGTGGAGTTTCCACCACACTGGCTATCAAACGAGCAAGGGGGCTATCTGCAGCACGCTCACCTGATCATGATTCATGTTACATAGCTACTGCTGCCGATCATACTCCTCAAAGTCATCAAGAAATTGATCCCAGGACTGTGGAACTGACATCGAGGACAGTATGCTTGCTTCATCAATACCGTGGCATGTATGCATGCAGTCATGCATCAGTTGGAATTGATCATCCTTATCGGTTTTCAATGTCTGCACTACAGACATACTGTCATCATGTCGATCACCTGTGTCCGTGGTGCCAGTGGGTTTTTCTGCTATTAATTCAAACAGTGGTTCTTGTTGCTCTGCATGGCACCAGGGGAATATATTTCTGCTACCAATTTTTGCAAACTGAGAGGGACAATGGGTACTCATGCATGTACCACCTACATTCATAACCATATTATATTGCAGATAATCATCAGCTAGCAGTGGATTGACTCTACTCACCGGCGAATGTTCTGTACATATACCGTTCTTGGTTTGTGCGTCCAGCACCTGCTGTGGTGCTCATATTTGTCGAATTTGTCCAGAATCTAGCCCCAGTACCCTTGAGGAACATCGGTACTTGCATTCATCTGTGCATTATCCATTAATGGCAGAGTCATGCCGTGTATAAATTTCAGATCAATATTATATTTGCTTGTCTGCAAGGTATTCTGCACGGACACCTGATCCTGTTCATAAGTCATGCACAGCAATAGCTGTTGTTGTTGCTCGTACTCCTCGAAGTCGTCCAGAATGTGATCCCATGGCTGATAATTAACAGACATCGACGACGACGGTACTGCAGCATCATCGTGACTTGCGATGTTCATGTGGTCAATGTGCATCTGGCACTGATCATCCTCAAAGTCATCCAGAATCTGATTCCAATTCGTAGTATTCTGATCAGTACACAAATTAGAACCTGCTGGATCTAGGTCCTGTGGTGGATATATGGGGATCATTCGACTAGAGCTGGAGACCAAAGTGCCAAGAGCTCGGCTGGGAGCCACGGACCCAATTGACCAGATCATGTATCCAATATCCTGGCATACTGATGCTGATGATGGCTCTGAGGGGGCTCCAAATTAGGTGGAGTTACATGATTTTGAACAGGGGGCTCTATTCGATGGGGATGAGAGGGAAAGTCTGTGCTTCCAGGGACATTGAACAGGAGCATGCTATTGTTCTGACTCTCCTGAGATTCATCCTGCACAATGTGTGTGGAAACTAGCTGGGTTGCTTCCTATGCATTGGTCGTTTGGCCTTCGTCCGGTAAGCAGGCTAGGGGTTTGTTCCCAAGTCTGCAGGTGAGGGTCTGGTTCTGTGCGCTGCAGGCCGTTAGGGCTTCGTACGTGAACGAGGACCTGTGGCCATCCATGAAGATGGCATGGCATGCAACCGCCTGATCATCCCTGAAATCCCTCCAAAGAGCCCTGAATCCCCAGCCTCCTACTTATACTCGTGCTTTCACAGATGGTGTCTGCACGGAATATAGCATATCTGAGCTCGGGGCAACGATTTCTTCTTTATCTTCTTCTTTGACTAATCTTGGCGCTATATGATGATTCAGCGATCTTCTGTTGAGTCTCTTGGTGTTATAGAGATCGATTGGAGAGAGTGTTGCCTTCTCCTACGTGCACAGAGTTCTCGACGTCATTGTTGGAGGCATTAGATGGCGGTTTCTTGCACTGGCCATCGGCCAGCCCCAATATTGGTTGATCAATGTGCCACTCACTCACTCTACATTACCTTATTAGACGCCCTATTTATTGGACTTGTGGACTTGTGACAAGGATCAACCAATATGCCAATTTCAATGATGATGGAACCTTTGAGCTTGCTCCCAATATCAACATACATTACACTACACTTATGACGTATGCACCATTTCAATTGTACCATGTATTGTGTTCTTGCTCTTGAGAATCGAATGTGTGCATGTTGACATTCAAAAATTGTGCTTTGCATCTACATGTGAGCATCTTGGTAAACCATACCCATAGATCCTATTGCTTGCCTTGTGTCTAACTGTGTGTGTATTATAACAAATGTATTCTCAACATTTTATGATGACATTTACATTGAATGTCTTTTTCTCTTTTAGATGGGTCTTTTCCATTGTAATTCATGGTGGCGTTGATTCATCCAACAAGGAAATTACCTATTGTACTATCTCAAAAGGCATGTTAGGTTGAGACATCTAGCAATTTGATAGGTGTATGTTAGGTTGATATCTCTAGCAATTTGCTAGGTAGGACCATATAAGTAATTTAACTCCAAGAGGGGCATCGACTTTCATGAAAATGAAAAACTCAAAATGCATTATGTAAGAAAAGACAATGATAGAAATGCACTATGTAACCAAAGAGAATGATAGAAACATGCCATGTAACCAAAGACAATGATACACATATAACACCCACTAGATTTATAGAGAATGCAAGTGTAATAAAATCAATGTTTGCCTAAAAGAATAGATACTGAACCTTTCTTCTTCTTACACCTTGCTTGAGGAGCTATGGAAACTATTTAGAAGATTGCCCAATGGATCAACTTTTCTTTAATGATTAATTGACTTAATAGCATTCCTTGCATTCTTTGCACGAAAGGAATGCTAGGCCACTTTGCGATAGCTTCCACTATTGCATGACATTGCCATGAAGGACATTGTAAGGGAAGCAAAGTTGCTATGCTACAACTTCTCTTCCTTTTTTCTTTTGTTGTTCTCTCCATCCTTTTCTTTCTTTTCTCTCTTATGTTGTGATGCCCCTACGCAAACATAGCGTGAAAAATCCTAAAGTATAACATCATCCGTCTTTCTTATTAATCTAGAGAGCAAATGCAATATTAGTTATTAGTGTCAGTATCCATAGTATAGATTATTCAAACTTACGAGATTTTTAGACACACACACACACACGCACACACACACACACACACACACTCTCACTCTCTCTCTCTCTCTCTCTCTCTCTCTCTACATACATACATATGTGTATGTAAATATATATAGGCAGACATGCTATACTGACACCCACATGCCTACTGTTTAGGGCGTTAGTAGTGGCGTGCGAAGGAGCACCAAAAAATTGCAGCAGTAGTAGTGGCGCGCGAAGGAGCAGCAGAGGAGGTTGCGGCAGCTCTTCTGGAGGACTGTGCTGATCTGGATGCAGGGGCTCTTGTCCTTGCAGGAGAGGATGGGGGACGACAGCATATGATGAGAGCCTAGAATCTGCCTTCAATCATCACCACTAGTTTCCAAGGCTCCATTTCCATTAGGAGCTGATGCAACATAACCAGAATAAAAACTATTATTGCTTCTCTGTTCTCAGTGTTTTTGTTCGCGTGTGTTTCTCTCTTTGATGTATTCTCATCAATTTAATTAAAATTCTACCTTTCATAATGATACTGATAATTCTAAGTTGAAGCATGTTTCAACTCCTAACAAACCAACCAAGGTATGAATGGACTTGGAATAGTGCTACAATGTCACTTGGATGTACTAGGTTAAGGACATAAAGAGCCAAAGGTAACTTGTGAACCCATATCAAGGAGCCCTAGCTTAGTTGGCTAAGGTGGGTGTATGTGTTTCAACTGGTCAAAGGATCGATTCCTCCCAATTATTGTGTGGCTCTATAGCATTTACTATCCCTGAGTAGAACATATTGGGAATGTCTTCTAGATACAATGGTTGAATCCTTGTTCCCAACTTATGAAGATTTCTTGTTTGAATTAGTGTGTCCATTTTCACATCGTATCTACGTAATGGATGGGTGTTTTTAAAGCTATGGCTGATATGGTTGTAGTAATTAAGGCAAGCTTTTATAATGTGGGTTACAACAAGGCTAAAGATCTATGGTGAGAATCTACTCCTAATTGCAAACTTGAACATGCCAATATAAACATAGTCTTGGTTCTATACCTTATATGCTTTGGATGAGAAACCATCAATTGTTGTAGTGTTTTAATTGCTTAGTCAAATGGTTGAAATTTTTGGGGCATCCTATTGATCTTAGTAGAAGAAAATATACTCTTTAATTAAGGATGATGTTGCTCGCCTTTGACTACCCTAATGATCATAAGCTTCCAATGAGCTCTAATTTTATTGTACAAGTTCTTAAAATGCAAGGATAGTATGTTATATACTCTAGCTACCTAAAAAAGCTTAGGATCTTCTAGTAAGCATACAAATGAAGCCAAAAGTGTTTGCCATTTGGATTCATGCTCTAGAATGGTTAAGCCAACAACTTTTTCTCAAAGTGATGGGTTCACAAGATTTTTTTGTAATCTGTTTCCATATGGCTTTGGGGAACATCACCTGAAGACCCTTGAGGGCATCACAGAGAGAGAAAGAGAGAGAGAGAGAGAGAGAGAGAGAGAGAGAGAGAGAGAGAGAGAGAGAGAGAGAGAGAGAGAGAGAGAGAGAGAGAGAGAGAGAGAGAGTGTGTGTGTGGTTGTGGGGGGGGGGGGGGTACAAAACTAGTAGGGAGAGGGGGAGGGTAATAAAAGCACCCAAGTGATGCCACATTGGCAATCGAATAGAAAGTGCTATTTTTCCAAGAGTTTTCAATAGTTTTTTAGGTTTGGGAGGCATCTAATGAATGACACATAGACATGGGTTTTCCTTTGGTATCATCTTCAATTAGAAAGTGGTATACATATATCCAAGACTCTAATGAAGGGAAACTATATGATGCACTTTTGTCACAAATATACAAATGCATTTTTATTGGTTTTTCAAAATTGCTCTCATATTGTGCCTTACAATTCTTTGATGCAATATGAATGATTGATTACAGATTGTTGATAATCCAAGCTTATAGTGCCATCCTTACATTCATTTAGAGGACCAAGCCATCACAATGGATTGTTGAACTATGTTGCTTTGTATTTTGTATTTTTCCTTTTTATAGTTGCAATAGTCATACAGTGTAACTCCTCCTTTCTAGGGACCTCTAAAAGTTAGTCCATAAGGGGCGTTACTAGGAGATCCCATGGTTTTTGAGTAATCTAGAGTATACAACATATGTGTCTTGCTATTTTAAGAACTACTAAAGGAAGATTATGGCTCATTGGACACTTGTTTTCACTATGGCAGTCAAAGGCAAGCACCATCTTTCTCATTTAAAGAAGTTATACAAATATCAACATTCTTTTCTAACAAGAGTAATAGGATATCTCAAAAAAATTGGACCATTTAAACCATCTAGGTCATTAGTCCAAACACTATAACCATTCAAAATCTTGATGGTTTCTCATCCAAGGGTCATAGTGCTAGACCAAGATTATGTTTACATTGACATGTCCAAGCTTGCAAGGATGAGTATTTTACTATTGTTCTTATAACCATGATTTGTAGAAAAAATTATTTAAGGCATGCATGAAGATCTATTAGGTTTTTAATCCAAACATTGCCATGTATGCCATAATACAATATTCTATGTCTACATGAAATATCAAAACATAGGCATTGAATGGTTATATCACCGAAAAAAGTTAGAGAAAAGAGAGTAATGTTGCACAAAATAGGTATGTAACTACTTGGTTTGAGGCCTCATTTTTCTATAACATGGTGGTCATTTCAAACATTTAGTGCTAGGATAAACCTCGAGGAAGTTACTATATGTATATCCTCTACATCACATGCATTCATGGCCTATTTATAAATATCCTAATCTATGAATTTTTCTTGAACAAAACATAACCCTTTTCTATTCAATTTGTAAATAACCCCTTTATATTATAGCCTTCTATATATAAAAAATGTATAAAAATGTTATTTTAAAAATACCTTATTTTGAACCCATGTGATGCACACATATATTCACGAGTAACTTACTCGGGGGATAAATAAGCCCATGACTATATTTAGATATGGCCTTGTGACTAAAACTAAAGAGGCTTGCATGTGTGTGTGTCTATCATGTGCACATGTAAGCATGTACACTTGTGTTTCTGTGTGTATGTGTGCACATGTTACTGTAGGCACGTGTGTATGCAGCATGTTCATATGTGTTTAGGGGGGTTAGAAAATCTAGGATCACCTTCATATGGCTACTTCCAATTTCATTAATTTTGATTTGTGTTTATGAGCTAGATCAAAGCTTGAATTTCTTATAATCTCATAGAGATTTTTGAGAGAAGGTAGGAAATTCTGTATGTACTTATAGTTTCCTACTATTAAAATTAGAAAATGGCACTCTTTCAAAATTCTGTTATATAGGGAATTTAGAGATAACATAGGAAATCTTCATAGTGACCTATGATTCCCTACAAGGAGAAGTAGAGAATAACATTCATGTGTACTCTTACATAGGGAATTTTAAAAGAATGTAGGAAATAGTCTATATTGACCTTTAATTCCCTACTATTAGATGTGGGAAATGTGATTTCCTAGTTGTACATAGGGAATACATGCGTACACACATAGGAAATATTGCAACGTTTCCTACATTTCACAAGATTTCCTATATAGGGATTGATTAAAAGTCCCTTGTGATTGCTTGCACTCCTAAGTGTGCAAGCAAAATATGGGTGGAGCGATGCGAGTGTGACCGAGTTGTTCAAGTACCTTCTACGTAAGCTTCGTTGATTTATTTTCGACACCATCATAAAGAAAAATTGTGCTTTTTCAAGGTATTTTATGATTTTTTTTCAGGTTGCTAAAGTATAATATATTATCATTTGCAAATACCCTGCCCGAGTCTCGTGATGATGCGTGACATGTTTTACGAAAGCTTGGCATGTACTATAACAACATCCATGCATATGTCAACGATTGCGCACTGTTTCGAGGAGAATACGAGACTATGGAGACATGTCCAAAGCGTGGTGCTCACACATATCGATAGGACTTGCAAGGGCATACCATCCCTCAAAAAGTTCCTAGACACTTTCCGTTTATCTCCTGTGTGTATCACATGTTTTGTACGTCTCGCATGGCGAGCTTGACAACATGGCATTCGAAGAATAGATCCATAGATGGAGTCCAATGAATATTAGAAGATTCATGCGCATGGAGCCACATTGACTCTACCTTTCCAAGCTTTTCCCGAGAGTCAAGGAATCTTCGACTCGGTCTTGCTATGGATGGCATGAACCCATTCAATCTGTACTCAACTTCTTACAATGTGTGGCATATAGTCCTTGTTAACTACAACATCCCTCCAGGGCTTTCTACGAAGAACGGACACATCATCCTTAGCTTGCTCGTCATTCTTGGCCGCTACAAAGTCAAGAATATGGACGTGCATCTTCATCCATTAGTCAATGAGCTTAAGATTTTGTGGGAGGAGAGGGTCGCCGTGGAAGATGTGAGCAACCGTGATGGTCGACAGTCTATCAATATACTAGCCATTCTCATGTGGACCATGCATGACTTTTAGGGATTTAGGGATTGCTCAGGTAAGTAGGCTTCTATTCTCGTTGGTAATATCTATCATAGCTCATTCAAGTTTGTATTCATTGGATAGAGGTGTTGGGACAAGTATGGCTACCTCAGGCTATCATGCATGTCCATTGTGTGGGCCATAGTTAGACTCTCAAAGGTCATAAACCATGAAGAAGATGGTATATCGACACTGCTTTCTTGCCGGAGGATCACGAAGTGAGGGAAGCTTTTCTTGGACGACCTCCAATAGGAATGAATGCCCAAAGTTGGTATGAGTTGAAAATGGTCCACATGGAGTCGCATCTAAACAGAATGTAATGCTTCTCAGTTTTTTAAGAGTTGTCGTATTGGACCCCACTTAAGATCAACCACATGTTGGATCCCATGTATGTTTTCAAGAACGTGGATAGCTTACTATGGGACCACATCACAGGAAAGAAAAACACTGCAGGGGCATGAATGGATTTGAAGGAGGTAGGAAAAATGGAGGCGCTTTGGCCATAGTTGAGTGTTGATGGTCATTTGCAATTACCTTATGCTCCATGGGTTTTGGCCACTAAAGGAGAGCGCATTGTGAAGCAAGTTATCAAGTCTATTCACACTCCGACAGGTATGATGCATTCTCTCAGGTCTGCATTTTCTAAAGATGACCGGGCGGCTAAAATCTCATGATTGGCATAAGATATATCGGGTTTGTATTACGAATGGATTGTAAGTGGCCTACATATTTTGCTATTTAGAGTTTAGTCATTGTTCATAATGCTTCTTCGTTTGTGGTTGTTTGTACTACCAATTGTGATCACGGGATGCCTTACTCTAGAAATACGCAGAGCGATTTACAGGTTGTCAAATTTAGTGCAATGGATCTCATAAAAGGAGATCAGGACATCCTCTATTGAATCCGCAAGACGGGAAGCAGAGGAGACTCTCTGTCTCTTTGAGAAGTTCTTGCCCACTAGCATGCTCACAATACAAACCCACCTCCTGGTGCATCTTGTAGAGGAAGTGGAAATTGCAGGAAACTGTCTATACGCGATGGATGTTCTTCTTGGAGCACTTCATGAAAACCCTGAAAGGCTTTGTGCGACAACGAGCTTGGCCAGAAGGTTAGTTGGTGATTGAGGTGTTAGTGCATATTTCATAATGGCTACTAATAGTGGATTCAAACAATAGTATGCTATGGTCATTGAAGGACAGTGATAGATTGACCGAAGATGTGGTGGTTGGAAATGGGACAGAAAAAAGGATGGATGTTGCAATGGAGGAGAAAGTAAATCGTTTTTGTATGTTTGACCATTCCTCCATGGAGATCTGGCTCACTAGGTACGAGCAAGCTAGGAAAGATCGGGAATAAGCACGATCTGAATTTTGACGTGTATGTGCAATCGACCGATTCAATATCCCAAGGGCATGGAGGAGATACCGCAGTTAATGTCAACGTGATGGTTGTATGGAGCTTTGACTGCAGTGTCTCACGAAGGGGAGGAGGTCTCAACTCAAGAGTGAGAATTCTCGAGGGGATGTAGTCCAAAGGTGACGACGTGTTTATGGTTTGTCATATCTACACTTTATATGCAACATCTAATTAACTATTTCAATGTATAGTACAAAATATACAGTGTGGATGGTCACACAGATGATATTTCCACGTGGAGCATATCGACAAAATATGCTCCACAACAGATTGTGATATCATGGCAAAGTTCGAACGAGAGAGTCAACAACGAGCAACGGATCCAAACACCATTATAGATGAGATGAAGTATTTTGGAAACTTACAAAGTATTATCACGATGGATTACCGTAGCTTCACCATGATCCTAATCGATGTGCAGTGGTTCAAAGTGGTACTTGAAGGAGCCGGGGCAACAGTTTGATGAGGTCCATCTGGATTTCTCGAAATAGATTCCAAAAAAAGATGGATGGATTTGCACGACACGTTTGTATTGCTAGCCCATTGTGAATAGTGCATGAGATTATATTTTTTAAAATTTTATTATGACACATGGTACATGTTACAAAAGTTAAATCTCTTTTATACGTGATTTTGAACATGTAAATTTGTATCCAAACCCCCAACAACCTCGATAGTGATATGTTGTACCTTCAGCTCCTTGAAGTGCGAGAGTATATGATAAAAGCAATGTTTCCAATGTAGATGAGGACAATATGCAAATAGAGGGGTCAATATTGCAAGGGGTGGAGGTCGTCGAAAGCGTGGAGCATGTAGAGGAGCCAAAATTTGGTAACAATGATGAAAATACAAGAGTCTAAGAATTCTTTCAAAACGAGATAGACTCATCCTTTTATAGTGACCTTTCTATTGACCTTCCAATGTATGTAGAGTTGTGCCAAGAGATTGACATAGGACCATAGGATACATCATACTTGGAGCATCCACCTACTCAATTTGTTGATGAATTGCTTATAAGGGTAAATAAGATATGCCTTTTAAGTAAGATCATTTTTTAAAGATTTATATTACAGTGCTTTGCTTGATTTATATTAATTATGCTAACATCAATTTTTTTTTGTGCAGGTGACCTTTGTGGATTTTTGGATTTGCACGATGAGTCGAGGGATGAGCGATGAGGAGCTACACAAGATCTTTACACGTCTGTCTCCAAATCAGATGGCTCGATTCAGAGATATAGCAGACTAGGAGCTCTCTTGGACACCATCACGCCGTTTTGTTAAATCTATTTCGATGCGATCTGATGCTTCGATTTCTAGTAGACGAGATCAACGCTCCAGACTTGGGCCAAGACGAAGGGAGTGGTCCTGGGGGATGCTGCAGAGATGTGGATGCAATGATCCCAAGGTCGGCTCAGGATACAGGCGCTACTCCTCACTCTTATGCAGGTTTAAGAGATCGTGGCTCAAGTGGTAGTTGTGGAGATACAGGGAGATACCAACGCAGTGTCTTCTTCTCTTCTTTCTGCTGGAGTTGCGTCACTTATGGGATTTGTCATACCTGTGGGGATGTCTACTCAAGTCACTCAAAATTTTGCTCAGCCGTCCGTAAGTGGCATCCCTATGGGTGCTACTCCCAGAGATACCACTCTCGTAAGTACACCAAATGTACAGGGGTCTCCTAGATATGCCCAACAGCGTGGTCATAAGTGGGAGAGGACACATCTTAGGCATAGCCTAGAGGGGTATGGATATCTTGTAGATACTAGGATAGGAACCGTCATCATGAATGATGAGGGGAGGAGGGTGATGGCTCATATGAGAGAGTTGTACTAATAAGTTTTTCAGCACAATGTCTTGGATCATTGGAAGAACATATCGGAGGGGAGCAATGACTATATAGTAGCATCCTTTCATGAGGAGTTTCTGGTACTACCTATCACAGTAGATAGGTTTTCCATAAGCTAGATAATGAAGTGCATGCGTACGTACATGCCACACAGATAATCGGGATGCATGCAAGGCACTTAAGAGTGGGGCCTCAAAGCTGGAGGGGCTAGATGCAGATGATTGGCACCGACTCAAAAAGGAGGCTATAGATTCTCTAGGACATTGGAGACAGCAAGGGCACGACTAGAGGTAGGAGTGGTCCATCATCTTGGCAGTGGCAGCCATAGGACTTATTTGGAGGACTTTGTAAGTTTTTCTTTTATTTTTCTCGCTTATTTTTTTACAATATTTCTTGTACTGACAATCGTGTTTCTAACAGTTGTATTTTTTTCTTTTTGTAGCACTCCATTACAAACCGCGATCCCACTGCCCTAGAGATTCGATATGCAGAGAGACACGGTCTCACTACATTGATTGACCGATTGTATGGATGTGGCGGCCTAGTAAGTCACTCATCTTTTTTTTCTGTAGTTAATAATTTTAGTTAAAATGCATTATTGTATGGTGGACTGATGTGTAGTTGTTTCTTTTTTTGCAGAGTCCATTCGATGCTCCTTTGTGACGGGAGTAACTTTTTAATGGAGAGGATCTATAGCTCGCCCTTGGATCCGTGGAGTGCACATCCTCTTCTTTTTTGGCCATGTGATTTATGTAGGCATTTTCTATGCACTATGTTATTAGCATCCTTTGTATCTTGCCATGATTCTACAGTCACTTTCATTATGCAATCTTGTATTTATTTTATTTTATTTTATGTCTCAGTTTTATGGATTCAATTACACTTTGCTTTTATTTTGACAAGCATTGTACACTTAACTGTAACTCTTTTGTATGGCCCAAATAAAGTACCAATTTTTTTAATTTTCTTTGTAACCATCACTATTAGCGTCGCAAATTGTCGCTATAGGCATTGTTATTAGTGTCACATTTGTGACGCTGATAGTGACACAAATAGTGATGCATATAGTGATGATTATAGTGACAGTTCTATGGCATCACTAATACTGATGTTTTTTGCGATGACGGGGGTAAATTTTTTAATCACTTTGAACATCGGTACGAGGTCTGTATCTTATAGTGCCTTTTGAAGGATCAAAAGGTTATTCTTGTTTGTCTAGTTGGTAGTTATAAGCAACTTTTGAGATCTTTAAACACATAATGAACACCTTGTCTCAGGCTTTTTCCTTATAAAGATTAGATTGTGATTGAGATGGTAGATATGCTCAATGCCCCACCCTCGTTAGATGCCACCAATGATCCATGGTGCTCTAAGTTGTTAGGCCCCCATTATGAGGAGAAGCCATGTGTGAGTATGGATATTGGTTGGGTGCTGACTTGTATGTCAAATGAGAATTATGTAACTAGATGGGAAAAAGGCGACCTTTGTGAATCTAGCCTTTGGGTTAGATAGAGTAGTTATGCTAGTAGCAACCGGAGGCACAATGCATCGAGCTACGGGGGTGTAGGAGTTATAAGGAACTATGAAAGGTTCATAATATGGTCAGAGATGCTAACCAAACTATATTTTGGGCTACAAAAGGAAGACCTCTCCAAAGCCATCATCAACAATCAATCTTTCACCTAGTGAGAGTTCTTTTAGCTACCCTTAAGCTCTTCCCCTTTCATCTACCTAGATCGCCATCTAAGCTTCACACTGAAAGGGCAAAGGTGGATAGAGCCATCTTTGTATCGATTTGTCTAAAATTAAAGTAGTTTTATTCTCCTATTGGTTGTGTGGTCTCTAATCCTTGCTTAGATTTTGTCTGATGTGCTGTGAAATTAAAGCAAATTTTGTTATTCTCCTATTTGCTACATATTGTCTATTCCTTGCTCAAAATTTGTCGTGCTGTGTAATTTCTACATGAGATCTAGAAGCTCATCATAGATTTGTAATTAAACTCAATTTTGATTAGAGGGCATTATCTTAAGTGTGTTTCTATCAACACCAATTTCCTTAGTAGCAAACATTGCTTTTAGAAACTATGACTACTAATACTAGTCATGCGAACAAGGAGCCAAAAAACGGGCTTAAAACCACACATGGCTAAAATAAGATTCTATATAGTTTTCATATGCATTATTTAAAAGCTATGAGATTGCTTAACTTTACTCAATGACTAAAAATAATAAAAATTTTGAATGGTCTTGTTTTATGATTTTGATTGATTTTTAAAAATGGCATTATGAAGAAAGTCACAAAAGTAGTTATGTTTCTCCTTTGCATTGCTAACTTGAAGTGCTTCAAAAATTGATAGTTTCCCTTTAATTAGTATAATTACATGGATGAGTTTTATACCTGTCAAAGTGTTTTTTGACTTGAAGTGTTCTAGTACTTATTCAAAAACTTATACTTGTGAAAAATGTTCAATTGAAGTGTCTTCTTGTAAAACCCCCTCATAATGCTCGTTGAAAAATGGATCTTCTAGACAAAAAGTTTCTTAGTATTTTTTCTGTTCAAGTCCTATCTTGTGTTGACTTCAAATCTTTGATAAAAATTTCATTGATAAGATATATTTAAAGAGAAATGAAAATGCGAAGAAGGTATACTAATAGCTATAACTATGTCTCTTTTACTACAAGACTAGTGTTCACCCCAAGCAAAGGGAGAAAGGAGCCAACAAGTGGAAATACCACATTCTTGAGGTTACATTTGTGACTTATTGCTTAGGCTAACTATGTATATCTTAGGAAAATGTGCACTTCAATGAATGGAGGTCATGGCCCCGATCTTTATGAATACCAAAGAGAATTGTCTCACATATTGACCAGCTATCCACCATAAATATTGTATGGATCTCAAATAACTATATGTCCACACATTCATACAATGACTTTTGCTTTCCATTTTCTTTTGCGAGCGATATAATCCTTCACAATTTTTGTTTGTAACATCACAATTTGCAACAGACAGGAGCAAGAAGAAGCAACATAGAAAAACATATTTCTCAAGTAATTCTATAAGATCGAAAGCTTTAAATGTCAGTATGAATGATCAACAAGTCTCTATCATCAGATGAGGCTGGTTTTTGTGTTTGGACTCTATATATTTAAAGATCCACACCAATAGTTTGACATTGTTGCACATGAACCTCCTCCTCTCAAATTGTTTATAGGTTGAAATAAGGCCACTTGAATAATTCAACTTCTACCCTTCATATATATGTCCAAGGTTAAGCAAGGTATAAGGTCACCTACACACATCAAGGTAATGCCCTAGAATAATTTATGTGGTGCTCACAAAGGGTAGGAGGTAAGCAAGGGTGCCTATATACCTTTTCTTGAGGGTCTTAAGTGCAATTTGATCGAGTAGCTTCTTATAGGAAGGTGACTCGTGAGGCTCGAAGTACTTGAGCTATCACTTGTGGGAGTAGTTAAAACTATTTGTGCAAATAGGCTTGTGCTACAATTTGGTAGCCTATGCAGCTACATCCACCTTAGAGCAAGCACACATATGGATAGACAAGCAGATGACTACAGTTATGCCAATCAAAACACTAACAATCATGGAGTTTAAGAAACCTAGGGAGAGCAAGCAGTACACACCTGGACAAACAAGCAGATACCTACGGTTATGTCAATCAGAACAGTAACAGTCATAGAGTTTAAGAAGCCCAGGTGGACTGAAGCTAATACAATTGATGGACATGTGAAACTCACAACTGCATGCTCTGGGTTAAACAAGCCAAGGATCGTATGGCCTAGCCTGTACATTACAAAATAACAGATCTTCAAACACCAGAGGAGTTAAACGCCAATCGCGTTAATTATTCTGCAGGCTGGTTACGTTAATAATCAGTCGAAGGACAGACGACAAGGAAAGATCAGCATCTGGGTGCATAATAACGGTTGTTACCTTGATAAGTCGATGGACAGCAGAACAATATCGGACAAGGAAAGATGAGCATCTGGGTGCATAATAACGGTGGCGTTGGAGGGCTTAGATAGAGAGGCAGGTAAGTATAGCTCCATACGTGCTATAATTAATGGTTGAGAGATACAAAATGGATGGATAAATATAAGTACCTGCAACTCCAACTGAGCGCTACAACAAGACACCTTCCAATGAAGCTCGCCCTCTCTCGCGCGGGCGCGTCTGTGGGTGTGAGTGCCACAACTAAAAACCTTCCAATGAGGCTGGCTCTCTCGCTCTCTCGCTCTCTCTCTCGTGTGTGTATATGAGAGCGAGCGTGAGAGCATCTAATACCATACAGTTTTCAACTTCACACCGTAAAATGAACATTGTACCCCATTTCTCTAACAAGAACTAGGTTGACCGCTGCGCCAGATCTTACGAGCTAAGAAAAGCATGAATGATGAGAGGGGTACGTTAAGATCTAAGAAAAGCATGACAGCGTGTGCGGATTCCTTGCCGTCACGCCAATTCGAGGGGGAAAATTTATTTGCATTAATGACTCACCTAAGGTGCTGAGCTGCTTCTGATTGGCGTACAGCAACTGCCAAGCCTACCAGGCAACTACACTGACACGCACATGGCCAATGGGAGTTGTCTCCAAGCATTAGTCCCCACGGCCCACGGGCACAAGCTACAACCCTTACCTTAGCACTACCCTTTTCACAAGGGTTTGTTGGGGTAGTGGAGTTGTCCCAAAACCTTACCCCCCCCCCCTTTGCTTTGCTGGTGTGACTTTCTTTTTGTGGGCGGGAGGGGGGTTATCTTGCCCCTACTAGAACCACGTCACACCCAGCTCTCACTATTCCTCTATTGGGTAAAGTTAGCATAGCAAAACAACATTTCTGAATATGTGCCTAACTAATTAACTTTGGCAGTTGCGAAACTCCTCCAAAATCTTTTTAAACATTCTCTCAAAAAATGATGAAGTTCAAGTTCCATGTTCAAAACCATATATTTGGAGTGAGAGTAACTTCCCATGAGCTTCTATCTCTAGCCTTTGTTGGAGCGCCACTTGCTACAAATATCAGCATCTACCTACACATCTTGAAATTCACATGTGGCTTGCAAATTACTTTTCAGTATAGTATACAACCGCTATGATAATAGTGCCAAAATGTGTAAAAATCAAATGTGACTTCAAATTCAAGAGTAAAATTGGAGAAACACAAGGAATCGGAGGATTAAAAGTACCACCAAGATGACAAGAATAGAGATTTGGATTTGATTTTCAATAGCTCTAATATGTAAATCTAGTAAAGGTCCTTACTAGATTGGACATTTTTTCTACAATACCTAATTCACATTCCTCAAGTGAGTTGTTCTCATGCCTTTTAGAAAAAGATGCAAACTAGCAAGAAACATGCAATCTAGTTGAATTATTGTTAATGGCATGCTTCAAGGGAAAAGCGAGTTGCATTATATCAACTTACATTTTGTAAGGTATGCATTGGTCGTAAAACACTTGCAATCAAATGAAGGTAATAAATTTTGAGGATGTTTCGCTCTCACACCATGTGTTGTCCTCTTGATAGTATAGTGGAAAAGGTAGCAAATAAAAAGACAAGGTGATTCTACAAGGGCAATAAATTTTTATATGCTAAATGTTTTTACCATAGCAATGGTTACATTGCAACTTTTTAAAGTACCATAGTAAACACAACCACAACATGACTCTACTTAAATAGCATGGTGAAGAGTTGGCACAAGTTTCTTCGATTTCTTATAACTATGGGGAAAAGTACCATTCCCCCATACACACTCGAGAAGGATATGTACCTTTCATTTCTTTTTTCTAATATTCATAGCTTTCTTTGTGCTATAAGAATAAGCATAAAGGTATAACTCTTGGAATAGTTTCTAACCTTAGCCAAGATAAAACTTTTGAAGATTTTATTCATCTTGTGGTAGTGTGGAGCCTATAAATATGTTGAAGAATAAATTAGTCATTGAGCATACATGAGCCATGAAATTAATTTGATAGTACAAAGAATAAAATTTGGGTCCTTTATAATATTTTCCAAGAGTACTACTAAACAATACCATGGCTAGATAGATGGGGAGCTGACGTTCCACAATGCCATACTGACTACTAAAAAGGGGTTGCATGAGTGGTTCATTGAGGCAAAAGCTATTGTAATGATCGACTGAAACACATTCGTTTTTACCATAGATGCTAGCTTCTATTTGACCATAGAGGCTATCTTCTATTTGACCATATTAGCTAGCCTTCCGTGTACTAACATAAATAGTACAATCAATATGATTCAACATTAACTCATTACGGGAAGAAAGGACTAAGAACTTCATAGTAAGTTTTATATTTGGTAAAACATTCAAACATAAGCATGAAGTATGCATCATTACGAATTTCTAGGACAACTTAATAAACATGAACCAAAAAATATATTTCTATGTGCAAAAAACAATTAGCATTGAGATTAGACAAGTCTAGCTCTAGCATCGTTGAGATTTGATAGACTTACTATTGGGTTTCTCCACAAAATCATGCAACTCATCCCCAATGCTTATCATACTCACAAGTCATCCCAAACCCCTTTTGTAAGCAAGCTTAATCATTGTATGAAACATGTAGGAAAGCCATGATTTATTCATTAGCATATTCTTTTTCTTCTCCCCAATCATGTTGCTCCATTTTCCACCCCTCATTAATGTAATCTTTGTCACATGACACAAGCTAGTTGGGAGCTAGATGGTTAGCCATTTCTCTTTGCACCTTGGGGTGTGGTTGTTTGGTGGAGCCCTCTTCCTATTCACACCCTTAACCCTACATTATAGGAAGACCTTCATGAGTCTAGGAAAGAGGACAGGGGGCATATTCAGGAGGGGTAAGTTGGAAAACATGTGATTTTGTGGGGAGCTAGTCTTTTACTCCTCCCCTCACTCAAAGAAAAATAATAGAAACTAATGTGGATTCAATGCCTAGGACTATCTTTAATTAATAATAATTTAGTACTAATATAGGATCTCTCTCTCTCTCTCTCTCTCTCTCTCTCTCTCTCTCTCTCTCTCTCTCTCTCTCTCTCTCTCTCTCTCTCTCTCTCTCTCTCTCTCTCTCAATTCATGGTCTTTGTTGCTTTCTCTATTCCCTTCCTCCCACCCTAGACAAGGAAGGAATTAAGGTTTCTCTAGTTGTTTTGTGTTTTGAGGCTACTCCTTGCTTGATGAAGATTCCACTAGGCTAGGAAAAAATCATCAAAAAGTGAAGGGTGCACAAGGTGGGTCCCTATTGCAAATGCAAGGAGCATCACTAGATCATAGATGTGCCACCTCTTACATGCTAAGAAGAGAATCCGAGGTGTGTGGATTCCTTGCAATTGCACTAATTTGAAGGGGAGAAGCTCAAAGGAAAATTAATTTGTATGAATGGCTCACGAAAGATGTTGAGTTGCTTTTGATTGTTTGGTGGATAGCTGCTAGGCAACTACACCCACATACACATGACCGATTGGGAGTCCTCTCCATGCATTAACCTCCACAACCCTTGCCTTAGCACTATCCTTTTCACAAGGATTTGTTGGGATAGTGGAGTTGTACCAAAACCTTACTTCCCCCCCTTACTACACTGGTGCAACTTTCTTTTTGTGGGGGAAGGGGGTTATCTTGCCCCCGGCTCTCACTATTCCTCTATTGAGTAAAGATAGCATAGCAAGATACCATTTCTAAAAATGCGCTTACGTGATTAACTCTAACGTGGGAAACCCCTCTAAAGTATTTTTAAACATTCTCTCAAAAGATGATCAAATGCAAGTTCCATGTTCAAACCCATATGTTTGGAGTCGGAGTAGCTTTCCATGAGCTTCTATTTCCACAACCTTTGTTGGAGCGATGCCATGGGATTTTATGTTTTCAGAGTGAAAAATGGAGAAGCTATGGATCATGTATGTCTACATACTTGGTCTACATGAGTTTCAAGACAAGTCATAGGATGGAATGTAGGGACTCTTTAAGTTCATTTTTGTTGGGAATTCACTAAGTTCAGCAAGTTAACTAGGTTTGAGCACGAGACATGGAATAAGAACTTTTAGTGACTTAGGAAATCGAGGAGCGTATGTGTGAAACTGGAGAGTTGTGTGACAATGAAGAGGGAGCTCAATGTGATTTGCACCACAAATCATGGGCATTGTCGGAGGGGTTTTTGTCAAAAGGTCGAATCCACTAGGGATCAAAGGTAGAAGGAAGTAGAGATAGGAGATGGAAGAGAAGATAAAGAATACACAAGTGGTAAACGCAATAATGACAAAGCACGATGAATCAAATCAATATGTATTGACAAAATCTAAAATCCTTTGTCTGGCACTACTCAGAAGCACTCTCCATGCATTAGATCTTCTGGAGCTTCTTCATAGAACAAAAACGTGGATCATAAATAACAGCTCCTTCTCTGCTGCTCAGAATCCAAATTTGATGACTCCATTGGCTTTGAAGGGGAGTAAAACCCCAGGACACCTACTCAGGGATCTCCCAGATCACTTCTTCTTCCTCTTCCAGTTCAAAGTGCAATTTTCAGTTTGTTTACAACGATCACGACGCACACAATTTCACCCATCTGACTTTTTTATGAAAAATCTCATAACTAGCTGAAAAAGTAACTTATTTTTTGCATGCCATCCTAATTTAGAAGTTTTCCTACCTTTTTTGGATTTTTTACAATAAATAATATCCAACATATCTAAAATAGGCTAAAATTATCCAAAAAGCTAGTATTTTTGGATAATCCATTCCATCACACTAGCACTAATGACTCAGATCACATTCACTCCATTGATCAATAAGAAAGTCGGATGATGATGAATTCCATGCTTTTTCACACTATATCCGCATAGCATCACGACATCCACCCCCTCTAAACCTGCACATCCTCCAGTATGTGCCACCAATGCACCACCCAGGTCAAACACCCATAGTATAAACTTGTTGCTTATCGTGCATATAAGAAGGCATCCCCCTAGATCATAGATCAAAATACTTGGCATTTGTACAACTCTTGAGCCATACTTAGTACCCCCTCTAGGATCATAAGGCCTTGGGTGCATATCATACATTAGAGGTTGTGGAATCTCCATATACATGCTATCAATACACCCATCAACAAATACATAGCAACATGCCTACTCTTTCAAAGTCCATGGCATGGGAAGTCGCTTCTGATAACCTTTTTGCTCCTCATCCGACATAAACTGAGTCTCACTTGCATTCAACACATTCTCACCATCACTGAAAATAGTGAAACATCTTGAATCATCTTTGATTTGTCAAGGCCTTTGATAAAGCATCTGAAACAGTTTTCAACTGTGGAGCATCATATCTAACATCCTCTAATACATGCATATCCTCAAGCTCATGAACTATCCCATAGGTAATGACTTTATCCTACCAATCATGTGCATCCAACAAGGCATCAATCTCCCTTTGACTCCCTACATCAAGTAAAACATGATCTTCGTAAATCTCTTCAGATACATTAAGAAAATCTATAGATGAAATGGCTGAATCATCCAGTACAGGATCTTCCAAGGAATCTGTGCCTATCTCAATATCAGAGTGCAGCTTATATCTCAACTGTTTGTCCTCTTGTTCGCTATCATGTTTTTGCTCCTGCCCAATCTCTTTCATAACATGCTCAAGAGGTGGCTGATTTGTAGCTTTAGAAAAATCCACATGTCTTTTTGTCACTCCCTTAGATATCCCTACATTATCTTAATCTCTCTTGTGTTTCTCTTCCATAAATATATTTGTGTTTTTCCCTTTTGCTAAATATGCATCCATTGAATATGCATCTATCGATGATTCTGAACCAGTTATGTCATGAATGTCTTGCCCTACATGAGACCTTTCTCTTTTCAGCTTCAGGTAAAGCATGTGTCCATATTTCAGCCTTTGGACCAACCATCACTTCGCTATGCATTCTATCCAACTGCAGACCAAAAGTAGAAGCATGTTCCGCCACATAAGCATTTCGGACAGCCAAGTCTTCCAATAACTTTTGCATACCTCCCTTTCCAAAATTCAAAGAAAGAGACAATCCCATTTCTTGTGCATGGATCTTGCTATCTTTCCAAAAGATGAGCTGTCATGCCAAGGCCTCCTGATAGGTAGCACAATCCTTTTTCTCATGTTGCAAACTATCACACTATATACATCTTTTTCCTGGCTTGGGGGTTGCTGCCTGTCCCCTATCCTCTTGTCCTTTTTTATCCAATTTTGCAACCTTCAATTGAGGATCCCGCATGCCTTTGACCAATTCATCTAAGACATCTTCCCTAGCAGAGGGAACAATAGCAGGTACAACCATAGGGTTAGCCATAGAAATGGGTGTCTTACTGGATGCATCAACTGTCTTGCCCATAACAATGGGGCAACCTAGAGACATGTAATCTTTCTCTTCTTCTATGCTTTTTCACAAGTGTAGAAATAGCTTTCTTAACATGTCTCCACTCTATTTTCAAACTTGTCTCTGTATTCCGATCCTCCAATAAATCATCAAGCTTCTCTTGAAGCTTAGGATCACTTGCGTGTAGAAACAATTCAATTTTTTGCCTTGCAAGAGATTGCTATTCTCCAAGATCCAATTTCTCAAATTGACTTTCAAATTCTCTTAACAATTATGTAGCCACAAGACCCTTATTGGGTTGTAAAACCCACTCTTGAAAAGTCTTCCACGTAATCAAATTGGTATCTTCAATGTAAAATTCTTCCATGAGTGTCTTCTTGAAAGCTACCCAGTTAGCATCTTGCATGTATAATTTAGTAATTCACGCTTTCATTTCATGTACACTAACACATACAAAATACCAAGTTGAGCCACTCCAAATAATTCCATCTTTTAAGCATAGGTATGAACATATATAGATACATTCCTACCATTGAATAACTTCACCTCACGCACGGGGGATTCACTAGTAGTAATAAGGAGACGTCATCTGCGTGTAAGAAATATATGAAAATACCCCTTATGTACCCCCTATTTATGGGACCTTACCTTATAAAATGTACATTGCTTCCCTTAAATAACCCCCCTCCCTTACACTCACATGGTACCATACACTAAACCCTAATGGACCCCCTAGGAGCTCACGCTTAACTGCTTGCAAAGCATTCATCACAATACTTTCTGTTTGAGCAGAAGCCTGCATCACCTGTTGTTGTTGTTGTACTTGCATAAGCATATTCATATTTTGCACCAATTGTTGCAAAACATCACTGGAGATTGTGTTCAAACCATCTTGTCTTTCCTTCTTTCGACCTTTCACGTCGGGTTCACCAATGTCGAAGGGGTTTTTGTCAAAAGGTTGAATCCACTAGGGATTAGAGATAGAAGGAAGTAGAGATAGGAGATGGAAGAGAAGATAAAGAATACACAAGTAGTAAACACAATAATGACAAAGCACGATGAATCAAATAAATATGTATTGACAGAACCTAAGATCCTTTGTCTGGCACTACTCAGATGCACTCTCGAGGCATTAGTTCTCCTGGAGCTTCTTCGTAGAACAAAAACGTGGATCAGAAATAACAGCTCCTTCTTTGCTGTTCGAAACTGAAATCAGATGGCTCCGTTGGCTTTGGAAAGGGGGTAAAACTCCAGGATACTGCAGGACACCTGCTCAGGGATCTCCCAGATCACTCCTTCCTTTTCTAGTTTAAAGTGCAGTTTTTAGCTTGTTTACAGCAATCGCAATGCGCGTGATTTTGCCCATCGGTCTTTTTTATGAAAAATCTCATAATTGACTAAAAAAGCAACTTGCTTTTTTCATGCCATCCTAATCTAGAAGATTTTCTAACTTTTTTGGATTTTTACAATAAATAATATCAAAATGAAGCTAAAATTATAAAAAATCCTAGTATTTTTGGATAATCCATGCCACTGATACTAGTACTAATGACCTAGATCATCACATTGACTCTCTTGATCAATAAGAAATTTGGATGATGATGCATTCCATGCTTTTTCACATTATGTCTGGATAGCATCACAACAGCCTGAGCTGTAAGGGGCAGAGCTGGACCATAGGTGGAGTTACCAAAGGCATGTAACTGGAGTTCCACTCAAAAAGCGGGCTCTAACAGGAGGAGAAAGTAAGGTGTGACTATTGTATACTTTTTTGGGGAAAAAGAGAGGAGCTATGGTGCTATCCTAAACACAAAAGAACAGGGTATCCATGACCAGCAAGGTTTCTTCGTGTTTCATCTCCATTCATAGGGCTTTCTTGATACCCAAAAGCTTGAATCTTGCCCTCGCGCTCTAGTGAACCATTTGGGGCAGCCAAATAAGTGATTTTTCTTGGTCTATGGGGTACTTTGGACTATTCAAAACTATCATAAATAGGGAAGCCAACATTCCACTCAAATTGGAAGAGCTTGCAAGTGATTTAAAGGCACGTACGTATCGGATACGGTCCCCAAACAGCAGGGCAACCTTGGGCACTCATTAAAGGATCTTAAGATTGGATTTGTATGCATTTTGAATCCTTGATTGAGGGCTGGAGTACTTTGTTATTGAGAGGTTATTGACAACGATAAAGTAATTCATTAGCTTTGATAGGGATTTGTCAGAAATATTTGATATATGTCCTAATTGCAAAGGCTTCTACCTCTATTAGATTGAAACTACATGTATTTTTGAGGTGAATACCTATGACAGACAATGGATGGCAGTAGCATGGATCATGGATTATGTTCATGGGTTATGGTATGTATTTGTGTATGAGCTGAGCTATTGTCTCAGTGTGTCTTTGGCTTCAACCCTCCCTTATTTGGATGTATTTAGTTATGAGCTTTGATTATGAGCCAATGTCTTCCACGTATGACAAGATGCTGAAATAATTTTATTGGATTCACCTCTATCAATTCTCTTCTACATCTCCTATTTCTTTAATCCCCTTCTCTTTTGTCTACTCCTCTACGTGAATCTCCCTTCACCTTTCTGTCTCTTACCCCCATGGTAGACTTTCGACCCCAAATTCTCTGACAGGGCTACCTTCTACTACAAATATCAACACATGCCTATGCAGCTCTACATTCACATGTGGCTTGCAAATTACTTTTCATTATAGTATACAACCCCTATAAAAATAGTTTCAAAATGTTTAAAAACTATTTATGACTTGAAAAGAGTAAGATTGGAGAAACATAAGAAATAGGAGGATGAAAAGTATCTCTAGGATAACAAGTTCATAGAATTAGATTGGATTTTTGATAGCTCTAACATGCAAATTTGGTAGAGGTCTTTACCAAATTGAAGATATTTTCTACAATACTTAATTCACATGATTCCCTAGGTGAAGCTGCTTTAATACCTTTTTAAATAAGATGCAAAATAGCTTGGGGAGTCACTCATGGATATATGTATGTATCATGTGGGCTCAAAATAGGGGGTTTAAAGAAAATTATTTTATACATTTTTTACATATACAGAAGGGGATAATCTAAAGGGGCAATTTAGAAACTGAAGAAAAAAGGGTTGTGTTTTATTCATGAAATTTCACTGATATAAGGATATTTATAAATAGGCCTTGAATGCACATGATATAGAGAATATACATATAGTAAAACCCCCCCAAGCAAAATAGTAAGAAACATGCAATCTAGTTTAAATAGTTAATGGTATACTTCACGGGAAAATCTAGTTGCATTATATCCATTTACATTTTTGTGTGCACTGTTCTTAAAGCACGTGCAATCAAATGAGGATAATCCATTTTGAGGTTGTTTCACTCTCACACCATGTGCTATCCTCTTGAAAGTACATTGCAAAAAGAGAGCAAATAAACAAGACAAGGTGATTAGAGATCTACAAGGTAGTAACTTTTTATATGCAATTTTTTTCTACCATAACAATGAGTAAATTGCAAATTTTTAAAGTAAAATAGTAAACACAACCACAAAATAAACTATTTAAATAGCATGCTGAAGAGTTGGCAGAAGTCTCTTTGATTTCTCATAACTACAGGGAAAAGTGCCATTCCCCCGTACATACTTGAGAAGGATATGTACATTTCATTTCTTTTTTGTACTTTTCTTATCTTTATTTGTATTGTAGGAAGAAGTATAAAAGTATAACTTTTGGAATAATTTCTGACCATTATCCAAGATGAAATTTTTGAAGATTTTATTCGTCTTGTGGTAGTCATGAGCCTATAAATATGTCAAAGAATCAATTTGTCCTTGAACATGCATGAGCCATGAAATTAATTTGATACTACAAAGAATAAATTTTGGGTTGTCAAGTCTATAACTAAAGAATACCATGTAAAAATAGATGGAGAGGTACAAGTTCTGCAACGCCATACTGATTACTAAAAAGGGGTTCATGAGTAAATCATTGAAGAAAAAGTTATTGTAATCATCAATTGAAACATATCCTCTTTGACCATAAATGCTAGCTTCTATTTTACCATAAAATCTATCTTCTATTTGACTGTAGAAGCTATCCTTACATGTGTTAGCATAAATAGTACAATCAATATGATTTAACATTTATAGGCAACAAGATCTAAGAACTACATAGTAAGTATTATATTTGGTAAAACATTCAAACATAACCACGAAGTATGCATCATTATGGATTTATATGATAGCTTAATAAACATGAACCAAAAGATATATTTCAATGTGAACACAATGTTAGTGAGTTTGGGAATCTCTTGATTTCCATTTTTTGAATACTAAAAAGGTGGCACCTGGATAACATGCTCATCCCCTTTCAATTTGCATTCCATGCAATCGGTAGACATCTCCTTTCCTATTCCAAAAATAGAATTGACTCGACACGTGGGTGAGTGAAGAACGTCGCAAATGCGAGGAAAACAAAAAGAAAGCGAGATCCGAGGAAAAGATCAACAGGATCCGGCAATATTGTCTCCTTCGGAAAATTTTCTCTCAATATGGTAATAAAGCATTCATTTTTTGCAGGCACCTACTCATAAGTTTCTCAAAACCATATGATGTGACCTATCCTTGGAAAGCACTTCAAAAATGGAATCTATTGAGCTATATCCTCTGTTGATCATGTTTTGTCAGTGGGCTCCATCCCACATGTATCTCTTTGACATGCCCATTTGGACCATATGTCCTTCAAGGGAATGAAAATGCTTTCTGGTTTTCAGTACTTACCACCCCTTGACTATGCATGTTTTGATTCATATGAGCATTGTCTTTATAGCATATGGACTAGGAATATGCATAAGAAGTCTGGTAGGACACGCATGAGTGAGCTCTTAGCATTGGTACATTCGGATGCCTGTGGGCCCATGCCCTGTTAGTCTATGGGTGGTGTAAAGTATTTTGTGATGTTTATTGATGATTTTTTGTTTAAAGTTTAGGCTTATCCCATTAAGCTTAAATCAGATGTCTTGGCTGTGTGTCAGAGATGGCTTGCATTGGTTGAGAACCAGATTGGACATAGGTTGAAATGCCTTAGGACTAACAATGGGGGAGAATATGTGTCACGTGCCTTTGAGCAGCTATGTGACAAGAGGGGTATTAAGTATCAGTTGATCGGCCCCTATATCCCACCCAAAATGGTTTGGCTAAGCGGATGAATGCAACCATATGGGAGCATGTACACAGTATGATTAGCCATGAAAGCCTACCACAGAGCTTTTGGACTGACACAGTCAGTACAACTATGCATATCATATATAGATCACCTTCCAATGGTTTGGATTTCTAGGTTGTAGAGGAGGTATGGATTGGGAAACCTTCGTCTTATGCACATTTATGTGTCTTTGGATGTGAGGCATTTTGCCATGTCCCCAAGGACAAGCGTAGTAAGCTGGATCCTAAGAGTGTCAAATGCATTTTCATTGGCCATGGAGATGCACGAGAGATGGGTTACCATCTATGGGATCTATAGGGACAAAAATTCATCCGCAGCCATGATGTAGTCTTCCATGAAGACAAGCTGCATAAGCTGCCTGAGAAGGTGGTAGAGATACACACGGTTATATTCCATGAGGAGCCACGTGCTCTTGCATAGCCAGTGGGACAGCGTGAAGCAGTAGTTGGTACACCTGGTCAGGGTGTTGGACAAGTAGCAGAGCCTGTAGTGAGACGGGGTCTACTAGAGATAGACGTCTGCCTGATAGATCTGAGCCCTCCATGCACTATGTCTTGGTTGCAGATGCAGGAGAGACTCTCACCTGTGATGAGGCTATGCGTAGGGGTGATAGTCTCTCGTGGAAGAGGGTTGCGCAGTCTGAGACGCACTCCCTGCACAAGAATATGACTTGGGATTTGGTTGCATTGGCTAAAGGCAAGAAGACTTTGCTGTGCAAATGGGTGTACAAGCTAAAAAGTACCCCTAGAAACCCCAAGCCGGCTTATAAAGCAAGACTTGTTTCTAAGGGTTTTAAAAAGGAACATGGGGTTGCCTTTGATGAAGTATTTTCTCATATGGTCAAGTTGATCACCCTATGCTTGGTTTTGGCCTTAGTAGTGCAACTTGACTTGGACATGTATCAGATGGATGTCAAGACTGCACTCTTGCATGGAGATTTACATGATGAGATATACATGGAGCAGCCTAAGGGCTTTGCAGAACCTAGTAGGAAGCACCCAGTGTGCAAGTTGAAGAAAAGTCTTTATGGCTTACAACAGGCACCTAGGGAGTGGTATCGTAATTTTGAAGACTTTATGCAGTCATAGGGCTATAGTAGGAGTGCTATGGATCCATGTCTTTACACAAAGAAAGCCCGTGATGGCTCATTGCTTATTTTAGTACTTTATGTGGATAATATGCTCATAGCAGGGAAAGCTCATGATGAGCTTGATGCTCTTAAATCTCAGCTGAAGAAGAGCTTTGAGATGATTGATTTGGAACAAGCCTCTTACATTCTTGGTATGCGCATTAAGTGTGACAAGCATCAGGGACTACTCTACCTCTCATAGATGGAGTACATTCATAAAGTCCTTGAGCATGTTTGCATGTAGGACATAAAGCCTATTGGCTATCCATTACCTTCTTATGTGAAGGTTTCATAGACCAATTGTTTGCAGACAAATGAGCAGAGGGCTGCAATGGCCAAGATCCCTTATGCATCAGTCATGGGTAGTTTGATGTATGCCATGATAGCCACTCATCTAGATATTGCCTTTACAATTGTTGGTGTTTTTACACGCTATATACCTACACCTGGTAGGAAGCATTGGAATGTCATGAAGGGTATCATGAGATACCCAAAGGCCATAGCAGATATGTGTATTTGCTATGGCAGTCAACATACAGGAGTTGTGGGGTATACAAACTCCGATTATATAGGACATGCAGATAGTAGAAAGTCCACTTTTGGCTATGTATTCACCTATGCTAGAGGTGCTGTCTCTTGGATGTCCAGGGTTTAGAACTGTATGGCTCTATCTACCACTGAGGCCGAGTATGTTGTAGCCAATGAGGATTGCAAGGAGGCCATATGGTTGGGTTGTTTGTTCATGACCTTGGGATTGATGATATACCTATGGTGCATTCGGATTCTATGAATGCTATTCAGCTAGCCAAGAATGTGATCTTCCATACGAAGATGAAACACATTGAGGTGAGGTATCACTTCATATGTGGGGTTGTGGAGGATAAGTCTGTTGACCTTGTCAAGATCTCCACTAACAAAAATCTTGCAGATCTCCTCACGAAAATCCTCACTACTGAGGGCTTTGCATTCCTCAGGAGATTGATGGGCGTTGGATGAGATGACATTTTTCCTCATCCTATTGTCATATGTACATTGTAATGTCTTTTTCTTTTTCTTTTCACTCCTCATTGGGATAGATTCCCCTTTAAGTGGGAGGTTGTTGGGGGTAAAGGCGCATGTGTCTAGCTTCCTATGTATTACTACACTGACAGTACCCACCACTACACATTGCAAGAGGCGGGCACCCATCACCGTCACTTTATTCTTTATTCTTTTAGTGACAATTTGAATAAAGGAAGGCCCGGTCACACATTGTGGCTGTTGGAGTTCCCAATTTGTGTCTCTCTCTTTCTTGCTCTTGCTCTCCTGCCATAGCTCTTCCAAGCAAGTTTCGATCCTTCTCACCTTTCATGGCCATCTCTTGCATGTAAGCCTCATTTTGAGTCTAACAAGGATATTAGCACTTTCAACATTATATTTATTCATCATTTTATGTACTTTAGGCACTTTAGATGGAGGGCACATTAGTGCATTCCTTTTTGGATACTTTTGCATATCTTGGGAGTCCATATTTTGGGCTTGTCAACTTTATTAGTAGTTGTGGCCCTACGTTTGCCTATGTATAGGCCACCTACTCTCCCACTCTCATTATCCATCATTGATTCTTCATGACCAGCAAGCCGTCCCTAATCTATTGCAGTATCCCACCATATTTAGGCATGCCATTTTCCAAACATGTATATGCAAGTAGAAAGCTTAACACAGTTGAAAAAAGAGGATGAGTAGTCATCCTGCTACATCACCCTTCCTTAGGGCTGAATTTGCCAAGTTAGGAAAATTATGAATTGCCTAGCAAGAAATTGACCAATCAAGTGAGGACAATGGGGTTATCCAGGATGTATTGACCTTAATATAAGGAAACCTAAGGTATTGATAATTTGGGTTAACAGGGTATAACCCTAACCCAAGGATAAAAGGGTAAACAAGCAACACAGCTTATGAAACCCTTGGGATCTTGCCAAGTTACAATTGATCGCGGATCGAATGCTGGATGTATTTGGAGAGAAGGATTCACACTTAGCAGTTGGCCATATAAACGACCACTGGAGTGCTTGTCTTTATACACTTAGGAGCATTGTTTGTTCTTCTTTGCTCAAGAAATCAATGCTGGAAAATAACTAATGCTTTAGGTTGAAAGCCTGGAGGGAGAGGCAGCATCAGTTACCCCCGACTGTCTGCTTGACCCTATACGAGGGGGCTTTTAGCCACGCCGAGTACATGGACCGAACCCGCCGCAAGAGGTCTCTCTGTGGGTGCTACTTGGCTGTAAATCCCTTGCCTCCAGGTCATGCACAAGAGGCCGATGTGACTCGAGATGGGATCTGGAGGCCTGTATACTAGTTAACGGGCAGAAACTTGGAATAGCAATCCCTGAGGATTGCTGGAATTTCCTTCGGGCGAATTATGGAATAGCCTTTGGGCTAGATTATATGATGTATTCCAAAGACTGATAAATAAAGATCAAATGTTGAAAATGAACTTGCTTGACATTGTTTTTGTATGTCTGTGCCTAAGTTACGTGAAGGAACCATTGATTAATTGGTTAATTAAGGAAGCTGTTTTTTCTTGTCAAACTAAATGTGGTAGGTAATTAGATAACTAAAGCAACTGAGGAAAGTACGGTGGATGTGGCCTTGGGTCTGGTCCTACGGAAGGGTGGTCCCGGTTGACCGAGAACTTTTCTCAAAGGAATTGACAGCAAGAAGATAACAATGACCTAGTATCTAGAAAGCTAAAGTCCCGATTTATATTATTTTAGGGGAATGGAATGGGACTATGCCTTACAGGCATAGAGATCGAGCTTTGCATCCCTCTCGTTTCCCATTCTCCTAAACCAAGTGCAGTATAAATCTGCTTCGACCTTGACGTTTCTGCATAAAGTAGTTTGCATGGGCTTGATGCTAGTTATCTTCTAGGAACTTGACCATTAGGAAAACCCTGATTCAGGTTAGTCTTAAGTGGAAATGGTCGGAATGCTTTTGCTTTGTGGCAGACTCGGGAGGACCTAGATTGCAAACCTCATGACATTCCTTGGGAGTGCGCGGCGCTTTCTAGACTCTCTTCCCGATGGGCTGCTAAGACGTGTCCTACAAGTAGACAGGGGGACACGTTACAATGCCAGGACCATTGCGCACATTCTTATTCATTCAGAATCTTGAACTTGCATATCATAGACTAGTTCTCACCAATCACTCGAATATGGATTGAAAACAAAATAGTGTATTGAGCATCGGATCACATGCCTCCCATCAAGAAGGATGCAAGCTCTAGCTCCATGATTCAAATGAGCATCCCATTTCCCCTCAACCCTCTACGGCCCTCATCATGCAAGAGAAGGCATGGTAGGCATGAGAGAGTACAAGAGAGGATGTTAGAGGTTTCAGTCTCTTTGTCCCTCACCTCTCAATCACTATCTCTCTCCCTCAACCATGACACTCTCACACAAGATTTGGAGCAAGAAAGTAGAGAAGCTAAATGTTCACACACAAGAATGATAATTTCTATTCACACACAAGACTTGTGTAACCTAAACAACACTAATTAGAATTCATGAGATCTTCTTCTGTAAAATGAGGATGAGACATTTAGTGGTGTTTGAAAGGTAGCAAGGCATAATGTCATGGGTAGCTCTATTTTTTCATGTTCATGGATCGCCTTTGAAAGGTTGAGGCATCTTAATGATGGCCATCTATGCATCTACTTATCCAAAAACTCTAGATGAGCAACATGGATGATGGACATTGGCAATGTGAAAGACAAGTAATGGGTGTTGTTGAACAAGTCATCCATCTTGTAGGTAGATGCTTAGTTTTAGGTTGCATGATTAGTTTAGAGCTTCTTTTTTAGTGTAGAATATATTTTTTCAAAGTGTGTTTCTCCTATTGTTTGAAAAGGGACTTATTATCATCTTTTATTCTTTTCCATTGAATTCATGGATAATTATTTTATTGTTTTTTGCCACATTCCTTTTGTGATTACAATTTTTTAACTATCTTCTCTTGAAGCCATTGACAAATGTAGTGTTGTCAAATGAGTCTAGTAGTCTATATGGAGGATTTTTTGATTTGGACAATAGTGTATGCAGAGGTTGCTTACCTAGAGAATAAGGGCTTTACATTGTTTCAAAAATGATTACCATATAGACTACTAGATTCAAAAATGATTAGTCCAAGACTTTAAAAAATGATCACTCTCTCACAATTTTTCAAAAATCATTAACGTTCCCCCCCCTCTCTCTCCCTCTCCATTTCCCTTTGTTTGCACTTTGGGTGTTGGCATCGGTGCATTAAATTCCCTCCCTTCCCCCTCTATCTCTCATGTATTCTTCATGGGCCCATCCCATTTTTCATTCTCTCTCCTCTTCTTGACATATTCTATGGCATGAAAATCTCCTCCCCCCTTCACTCTCTTCCTTTTTTCTCACCTCCCTAATCATTCTAGGAAATTGCTTTTTTGAACCTTCAAATTTTAAGTTTTAGTGAACAAGACCAACAAATTTGCAAGGCTTCAAAAGATTTGGTGCGTAATTGTAGGCCACAATCTTCACATGGCCCAAGGGTATTCAAAGTGTTCTAAAGTAGTTCCAACTTGAATTTTTTGATATCAAGATTATAAATTAGACTTGTACTTAGAACTCGCCAACTTGTTCCAAGGAGTGGCAATACTATTTTGACTTAGGCACAAAACTATGCAACCTTGCAACTTGTTGCACGAGATAAGTGTTGCACCTAACTTGTGGGATTATTTCTCCCATCACACAGTATTCCTTGGTCAAGAATACCTTTGGTCAAGATGTAGGGCTTGGGAGTCCTCTTGACCCAACCCAACCCTAACCCTACTAGGCTAATAATGTCTTGGCCTTAGGGTTCCTGGTTTCCTTGTGGAAGTCTAGCATTTGGTCATCCGATCACTAGGGTGAGAACCCTAGATTGTTCTTGCATGAGCGTTTAGATAACCCTAACATTCCATGAATGTGGGTAGAATCTTTGGGATTGAAAATATTAGGTCAGCAACCGGAGTGTGATACTACGCAAATTTTTATCATGGCTTAATCATACCTAGCACATTGAGGTGATCGTCATACACTAACTAATCATACCTTTATGATTCTCATGTAAGCTATTCAACTATACTCGAATTACTTAGTTGGTCTAACTAACCCATGAGTAAAAATAATCTTCACTTTAAAACTGCAAATAATTTCTTCTAAATTTGCAAGTACTTTCCCCCTAAAAGATGTAAGTAACGGCAAGAGAAGTGGGATGCATCATTCCATGCGAGTATGCAAATTCAAGTTCGTAGACCTTTTTGCAACTAAAGGATCTTTAGTGAATTTTTCTTTTCCGTGCCTTATGTAACGTTGATTTCCATTCAGAACTATGCTTATAAACCCTACTTTAATGCATTGAATTCAAGCTTTAATATGAAGATGCATCCTTTCCTAAATACAAACTTCGATAAAAGAACTCCATGCATGAGCGAATGCCATGAGACCATTATTTATCTAATCCGTCCTTTAGCACTTAACCCGACCTAGGATGTAATTATCATCGCATGCAATATGCAAGGTACATAAATCCTTTCCATGCATCGCAACTATTCGGACATCATTTAATGTCCGTCTATGATTACCTTAATCACGAGACACAATCAAGAATTTAAGTACATAAATGCATTATGAGTTATATGTCCTATCCCTTGCGAGATGCCACAAGGACGCCTTCGCATAATTCCGTCATATAACTTATACATCATGCGTTCAAATTTGCAGCTACTCTTGACCACGGAGGTGCAAGCAAAATACAAGTGCTCGATATGTCACTAAGCTTTATAAATCGAATGAGTAAATGCATTGAAGTTTCCCTAAAAACCAACATGCTTAATGCATCCCTTCATGCAGAATTAATTTTTAAGAACCTGGGCATTAAGGATCCGAGCATTGTCCACTCGCGTGCTCGGGGTGGAAGCCCCCACGTGTGTGCCTCGCGACTTTTGCTTAGGAGCCATCGAGGGTGTAGATCTCGACTCAGCAAACTACCCTTTCCCTTTATCCGATTATCCGAACTCTCTACTGCCCACAATTTTACTCCTCTTCGTAGGAATCGGTCTTATCAGCTCGGTTTTAAAAACCCGACGGGTGAATAGGGCCTATGGAAGCCTTTAATGGAAGCTTCCAAAGAAGCTTACAAGCCTCTGTACTCAGAGAAATGATGTCCAGAGAGAGTGTTGATGAGGATGGAAGTGAAGATGATGATGATTATGATGATGATGGTGGTGAAGAGGGCGATGGCGGCAGCAGCGTGGCGTTAGCACGAAGGCTCCTGGCGGTGTGGCAGCATGGAGGACGGGTAGGGCAGCAGCTCCATGACCTCTCTCCTCTCTCTCCTTCCCCCTAAAAGCTTTGACACTACAACAGAAACAAGGCATAGACACGCATGTCAGACGCGCAAAGTCGAGCGTGTCTATCAGAGCATCTATAAGTGTGTGTAAACGTGCGTGTAAATAGACGCGAATTTTGTGTCTATATATCCAGGCAAATAGATGCTAATATAGACGCGCCAGCAAACGCACAATTATTTAACCACCTAAAATTAGCAATTCACATAATTAAAAAAACCAAAGTTAATAATTATTTAACCACCTGAAATTGATTCTTGAGCATGCACATGTGCGCATGATAAAAACCATAGAATTAAGAATACACATTGAATCATTGAATTAAAAAAATAGAGTTAATAATTACTTTTTTCATTGCTCTCTAATGAATGGTAGTTCCTCCAATTGACAAGCCTGATATAAGTAATTAGCGGCAAGCGACAGAAACCTTACAATTAGTAGCAAGCATTGCAATATGTATCTTGTAATTTCTCTATGTACTTGAAGATGATAAAAGATACTTCCTTTTTATTATGGAAAATTCAATTTAGCTTTAAAATTGACTATTGATTCTTGAGTATGCATGTGTGCGCATGATAAAAACCATAGAATTAGGAATACGCATTGAAACATTGAATTAAAAAAATAGAGTTAATAATTACTTTTTCATTGCTCTCTAATGAATGGCAGTTCCTCCAGTTGACAAGCCTGATATAAGTAATTTGCGGCAAGCGACAGAAACCTTACAATTAGTAGTAAGCATTGCAATATGTATCTCGTAATTTCTCTACATACTTGAAGATGATAAAAGATACTTCCTTTTTATTATGAAAAATTCAATTTAGCTTTAAAATTGACTATTGATTCTTGAGTATGCACATGTGCACATAATAAAAACCATAGAATTAGGAATACACCTTGCTTGCTCCCTTCTAGTTGGTAATTATTTTCATTTGGAAGCATTTGTGACAATAACCTACATTTATTGTGCAAACAGAGTTAACAAATCGCAAATATTGTCTAGAAGAATTTATGAATTAATATCAAATGATACATACTTTAATAATGCATTCAAGCTAGCATTACTCCATCTATAAATGGTTTGTAAGTTTAGTATCTCGAGGGATGTATGTAGAATGGAGTCTGTGCAACCTTCGTACAATGAAGTTTTCGATGCTATGTGTAGTGGGTCATCTGTCTTTCTAGTGGTGCTCTCTCCTCAAACCTCATGGGAAAATAAATCGTGCACCATGTTGTCCAAAATCTCTTCCTTCAAAACTTGATGGGGTATTTGAAGAGGGCTGCTATTGTCGTCATCAGTCTCTACTCTTCTTGAGGACTCTACCTCCTAGCGTCGATGCTTCGTAGCCTCTCGATGCCTTAGAGGGACTATTTGAGGATGTGGTACTGTATCCTACTCAATTAAAAAAAGAAAAAAAAATTTAATGGTGAAGACGCAACATAGACCAATAATATTTATGCAAATAAAATAGTAAAAATTACTAGATCTTTTTCTTGGTCCCACTCTCCGTACATGCTGAGGTGTGACATTGTGATTCGACGTGCTAAAAAAATACATCCTCGATAATGATCACACATACATTTGATTTTCCGTCGTAGCCAAGCATCTCCATTATGAAGACACAATGTCTCATCCTCACTGGAGGATGTACTGTTTGTTGACTCAACATGTCCCATACTAGTAGAAGATGACGACATAATTACACCTGAATCATAAGGACATATATGATTTCATTTGACATATATGTCATATTCCCTAAATATTTTGATACAACATGGAGACAAACATTTTGATATTGAAAGACTAGGAAAGTCATGTTGATCCAAAAACAACCATAAGCTAGCATTTTAATAAGTTTAATTGTAATCACGTCTATCAATGCGTGTAATATCTTTTATCTGCACATATAGACGTGAAATTACACGCACTTACAAACGCGCAACGCGAATATAACTTTTTTTTAAAAAATATGTGGCTTTCTTTTCAAACCAATGCTTTCCTGTGTTTTTTGCGCGTTTTTTGCCATTCGAGCTCGACATCACAAATCATGTCTATCTATCACTTCATGAAGACAAGGAGGGAAGAAAATAAGAGTTAAAAGAGGAGGAAGGAAGAGCCAGAGAGTAAATAACAAGAGCCAAACAGCAAGGAAGAGAAGAAGAATCAAGCAACCTACCAAGCGAAGGGAGGAGGACAAGGAGCTTGCAACCTAGCCCCCATCCATCGGAACAAGCAAAGAAGGTGAGTTCTTATTCCACTACAACAGAAACGAGGCATAGACACGCATGTCAGACGCACAAAGTCGGGCGCTTCTATCACAGCGTCTATAAGTGCGTGTAAACGTGCGTGTAAATCGATATGAATTTTGCGTCTATATATCCGCGCAATAGACGCTAATATAGACGCGCCAGTAGACGTACAATTATTTAACCACCTAAAATTAGCAATTCACATAATTAAAAAACCAAAGTTAATAATTATTTAACCACCTAAAATTGATTCTTGAGCATGCACATGTGCACATAATAAAAACCATAGAATTAAGAATACACATTGAATCATTGAATTAAAAAAATAGAGTTAATAATTACTTTTTCATTGCTCTTTAATGAATTATGGCAGTTCCTCTAGTTGACAAGCCTAATATAAGTAATTAGCGGCAAGCGACAGAAACCTTACAATTAGTAGCAAGCATTGCAATATGTATCTCGTAATTTCTCTACGTACTTGAAGATGATAAAAGATACTTCCTTTTTATTATGGAAAATTCAATTTAGCTTTAAAATTGACTATTGATTCTTGAGTATGCATGTGTGCGCATGATAAAAACCATAGAATTAGGAATACACATTGAATCAATAAGCAAATTAAGTATGTTACAGTGAATGATCCATCTCATCTTCAATGAGAGAAAAACCTTGCTAAACTATCTACTTCTAGGTCTATGTTACCAAGAGGTAACGAAACAAATAAGTCTATCCCACTATCAGATGTGTTGCTATATTGCTCAATAACTTCATCAATATCATCGACAATCACATTATTGTCTTCTTCTGCGTTTCCTTGAACATCCTCGCGAGGTTCATCTTGTACTATATCATGCATATCATCCATTATGGTGTCATCATGCACATCATCATTAATTGTTGAATTGCCATTTGCTATCTCCATGTCGGTAATATTACCATATATTGGTTTTGAACTATTAGATATAGGGATGACATACCACCATCGGTTATTGTTTACCATTGGATGATACACAACCTGTATTTGAAAAACAAAAGCAAAAAACTTAAGTACTTATTATATTGTGTATATGTATCACATGTATACATACAAAAAAATTAGCCTTTGTATATATACATGCTCGCATTGTTGAGGTAGTACTAATGTGTCATTCTTGTTTTGGTGAAATTTTGTAGAGTCAATGATTACAAAACCACTTGGATGACGTCTGATTGTGCAATGCTCACCATTTGTTACCACTTCTTTAAACCACTTCACATCTAGTATATATATAAAGAATCGTCTAAAGTCAAGCTTCAGAATATCTTGGATCAAGCCACAATAACCTTCCATGGTACCATTGGCATTCTCGAAGTGAGCAAGGACACCACAATCTTGGGTATTTCTCTTTTCATCTATACGTTGAGTTCGAAGATGTTAACCCTCACACCAAAGTGCATTGAATAATGTGCACTAGTAGTAAAAGGTAAAAGATCAAACATGTCAATTATTTATATAAAATAAAACTTATAGAAACAAATTAATTGATAGTATGTCTCACCTTTGATAAGCAACCTCGTGCGTATTCCCACTCTTCTTGAGATATATTAATTTCCTCCTCGTTTTTCATTCTCTCCATTTCCTCATGTAACCAATCTATATCAATATGACGTGGGAGCGCATTTAGATGATCTGGAAATGAGACATTACGTCCATATCTAGTGCAAAATTCTTGTCTTTCGCTTTTTCTTCTTGCCCTTGCTTCATTATATAGTGTCACCCATTTGCTCATTACATCACTATTGAGCACACAAAAACTATTTAACTTACAAAGTTCTTCTTTTGTTAGCACTTTACTCATTCCTTTTCCTTGAGATACTATAGAGGTCATCCTCAAGTCTTCATCATCTTTCCATAGTTGTGGTTGAGAGGGATCCACTTCAGCAAGATATTCAGAGATATAAACAAGGGATGATTGCACTAACCAATCCTCAGCCATGCTTCCATTAGGCCGTGCTTTTTGCCTCACAAAATCTTTCAAGGTTTTCATGAAGCGCTCAAGAAAAAACATCCACCTTATATAAACTGCCCCACAAATTGCGATCTCATCAATCAAATGTACGAGTAAATGTAATTGAGTAGTTAAAATGGATCGAGAAAAAATTTCCTCCACCAAACAAACCACCTCAATAGATAATACTCGAGCATCTTGCAATGTGTTTGGATCAATTTCCTTTGAGCTCACGTATCTGTCAAGATGTATGATGTGCTTGTTTATTTTTGTGTAGAAATTCAAAGATATATAATGAAAAAATACAATGTATACACACCTCACAAGCTCTCCCATCTTGTAAATGATATCACGTACATCTTTGGATACACAATGGGATATGCTAGTAAGAACTACGAACTGAATGTAAACAATATTCATAGATCAAATGATTAGTTGAGGAAAAAGTCATCATACCCCAAAGTTTACACATAGTTACTCCACTAATTACTATATTCATAGTTAGAGATACCCTTACTTGAATCATTTTGTGCCAATCGTGGGACTTCAAACCAGATAGTTACTCCACACCTCTTTTCTTTTTCTTTATGAAGGCTCCCTTGAGACATCTCATACATCCTGTGGGTGTTTGAAAGCTATATATTTGTTCCTTCACTATTTTTTCCTCGTTCTTTGACAACATCTAAGGTGCATGGGGAAGCTCAATCTTTCCTCTGGGTCCAATGCGTGGCCAGGCTCGTCTCATGTGACCAATGTTATGTAAATCCTCCCTTACATAAACGGAATCACGAGCCCCTATAAAGTGATCCTATAATGTAGATACAACATTTTTTAATATGTGCATGGGGTCCAGATCTTGAGTTCAGTCTAGTATGGAAGACGAAAAAATATAGAGAACCTAACAAACAAACAATATATTATGTAAACAATTCATCATGCTAAATACTTTAAAGTGAATTGAGAGAAATGCACTTCTTACCGACTCATGCTGAGTGGAGGGTGGCTGTCGGCATCAATCCATCTCTCCTTCCAATCTTAAATGGTTAGAGATTGTGGAGTCATTCCATTAGTAGGAAGAACATATTTTGGATTGTCAATAGGAAGAAATCGATGATGATTGTCGTAGATAACCTTCTTTAAACGTACCGACCTAGAGGAAACTAGAGAGGGACCACAAATAGGACATGCATGATATCCTGACGTGGTTAAACTTGAAAAAACAAGTGAATTAATAAAATGAAATTGATTCAAGTACTGAATTTCAAATATAGAGTTATATACATGTACCTAAACACTCTCTGTATCCTATAAAGTCGTGCATGGTCCACAACAACATGGCCTTTAATGTGAAATCTCTAGAGGATACAGATGCACTTGTATCTTGCACCTCAATACCTTCCCATAACATTTCTAATTCTTCAATCAAAGGCTCTAAGTAAATGTCCATGTTTTTTACCTTGTGATTTCCAGGAATCAGAAGGGAAAACATCACATGTCCCTTTTTAATTGCCATGGATGGAGGAATATTATAGTTCACCAATACCATTGGCCATACATTGTATGATATGCTTTTGATGCCAAATGGATTGATTCCATTCATACCTAAACCAAATCTCAAATTTCTTGGCTCTTCTTTGAAACCGGGCCACAAATTATCTATATGTTGCCATGCTGGTATGTCTGTAGGGATCCTCCATTTTCCATCACTTGAACGATGACTAGCATACCATGACATGATCTTTCCAATAGACTTACACTTGAACATAAGTTTTATACGTGGAACAATCAGAAAATGTCGCAAAACCTTACGAGGCACATCCATTGACTTCATCTGCACTTCGTATCTTGATTCGCCACAAACAGGACACTCTCGTGCGAACTCATGAATCCCACGAAATAAGACACAATCATTGACACATGCATGGATCTTGACATAATCGAGGCCTCCCAGAGATGTCAAGTAATGTCTTGCTTGCTCTCTCTTAGTTGGCAATTTATTTCCTTTTGGAAGCATTTGTAATAATAACCTACATATATTTTTAAAAGTGAGTTAAAAAACCACCAACATATATTTCTGTCTGATTTCAAAATAGAACAATTAATATTATGATTCATAAGCCAAACTGAATTGATACCTACTTCAATAACGCATCCAAACTGACATTACTCCATCCATAAATTGTTTGCAAGTTAAGTATCTCGAGGGACACATGAAGAACGGAGTACGCACAACCTTCATACAATGGAGTAGATGATGCTACATATAGTGGATCATCTGGCTTCGTAGAGTGACCTTCTCCCTGAATCGGTTGCAAAAATAGATGGTGTACCATGTTGTCCAAAATCTCATCCTCCACGACTTGATGGGGCATTTCATGAGGGCTACTATCATGGTCGTTAGTCTCTACTCTTCTTGAAGACTCTGCCTCCTCGCGTCGACGTTTTGCAGCCTCTCGATGCCTGGGAGGGAGCGTCTGAGGATGTGGCATCGCATCGTGCTCAACCACAAAAGGGAGTTTCATGTACATTGATATATAATTCCCGTAACATAGATATGCAATCTTAGCGGTAAAAAAAACAATGAATACCGATGATTTTTCTCAGTCCCATTGTCCGTACAACCTGAGGTGTGACATTGAAATTCAACGTGCTCGAAAAATAAACCTTCGACAACGATCACACATGCATTTAATTTTTCGTCGTAGCCATGCATCTCGATTATGAAGACACAATGTTTCATCCTTACTTGAGGATGTGCTCATTGACTCATCAGCTTGCACCGCACTAGGTGATGACGACATCGACATGATTAAACCTAATTTATGACAACATCAAAATATTTGTCATTCATATGTTTACATAAGATCTCAATTTTAAATACACAAAAATCATCATAAATACATTAAAACTTATGATAAGAATTCACTATCAAAACTTATCTTAAAAACAAAAAATTATGATAAAGCCCAAATGTACATCTATATCCACGTTTACCTACGCGTCTATATTGGCGTCTATTTTCGCGTCTATGTTCGCGTCTATCTGAACAATAGAGCGCATATACACATAAAAATAGATGCACACATCAAAATTCAAACCATAATTAAATCATTTCTTTTCAAACAGTGCCTTTCCTTTCTTGCGTTTTTTGCGGTTCTGAAGCTTGAGTTTAGCCGACATGTAGTCTCTTCATGCCTCACCTAGTCTCTTCATGCCTCACCTCCTCATGACTCACCTCTTCTTTCATTTCAAACACACAAGAAGGGAAAAAGGAAAGCCAAGGAGAGGAAGAAAGAGAGAACAAGAAAGAGGAGAACAAGAAGAAGTAGCAAGCAAGCATCAAGGGAGGGTAACTTACCAAGGAGAGGAAGAAGGAGAAGGAAGAAGCGCCACCACCCGCCACACCAAACACCCAAGGTGAGTCTCTCTCTCTCTCTCTCTCTCTCTCTCTCTCTCTCTCTCTCTCTTTCTCTCTCTGCACTGTCTATGTATTTAGGATTTGTGATTCCATTATGTATTGCATTTTGTAAATCATTAATGGCGGTTGTTGGCCTACAATCAGCCGACCGAGTGCATCTGATAGCGCGTCTACATCTCAGTGTAGACGCAGATATAGACGCGAAAAATGTTTCCTCTCATAGCGTCTGAGGGCGCGTCTTAGAGCGCGTGTGCTCTACAGTGTACACGCGATAATACACGCACTACACAGAAGGTTGACTTGCAGTCTACACGTGATTATACATGCGCATTGACCTGGAATGTGCATTTGACAACGCGTTTGTGCTGCATCTTAGATGCGCAAATAGACGCGCTGGACAGAAGGTTCACTTTTTGGAGTGTGTCTGAGGGCGCGTCCAACCTGCAATTTAGACGTGGGGATACATGCGCCAGGTCTCCCAGTTCTGATAGTAAACAATATATTTTTGCAATGATGAATGTGACCCATCCCATGTTTGTGTTTATCAGTTTTCTTGTTTAAGAGAAGCATTAGCACTTAAGTGTTATGCTCAATGTCTAAAGAAAGCTCTTTGAAAATATAGGTAATATATGATTTTTTGTATGCAAATAAATTTCTCTTTTTCCTGTGTTTTTTTTGCAAATGTCGTATCCTGGTTCATCTAGCAATGGCCCGGATGTGGATCGCATGAATGATACATTGGCCTCCTTTGACAGGGGGGTCAATGCATTTTTTGGAGGTTTTTCTAGTAGGGAAGACTTCATGGGAGAGATGACCAGACACCTTGGCTGCTCTCCCACAACGGATGAGGTGTTCAGTGTCATGTCTGGGATGCCTCTGACGTCTTTGCCTGGCACTACTTCCCAGACTCCACATGCAGGTACTTCATATGCACGTACTCCACGTGCTCCACGTGCATCGTCTAAAGCACAAGCATCTGCAGAAGCTCGTGCATCCAGCAAGGCAGAGGATAGTCCATAGAGAGGGAGGAGGGAGAGTCAAGGGGGAGGATGAGGCTTGTGTGGGGGTTGCCTAGGAGGTGGCGAGCGATCACCCTCACCAGTAGATCACGTAGAGGAGGTTGTACGCTAGTACTATAGAGTTACAGATGCTGGTGGCATCTTTCATGATGATAAGGGAAGGGATGTAATGGCGTACATGAGGAGCCTCATGCATGCGACGTATAAAGATTGTTTCATTGCCTTCAAAAATTAGAAAAGCGGCTTGTGGCAGGAGGTGTTGAGGGCAGTCCATAGGAGGTACCCAAATCCTGAGAGTTAGTGATTCTCGGATGATTGGGGACGTACAAAAGTGAGGGATATGCTTCACAACAAAAGATCCCACCTCATGACACGGGCCAGGGACTCACTGCGGAGGCTGGAGGAGGGGCGTGGAGCTTATAGCCAACCACCTATGTGCCACCGCATAGAGTGGAAGAAAGCCAAGAAGAAAGCAGCAGAGAAAGTGAAGAGTCGACAGCACGCAGAAGCATGATGGATCCAAATGGAAACAATGGGATCGTCGCATTATGGATCGGGCGGCAGAGAGTCGTGGGAGGCAGAGTTTGTAATTATATTTTGATTTTTAGTTTTTTTTAATTTATATTTCTTTCAATTATTTATATATTTTATTCTAATATATTGTGACTCATAATTATTTGTATATCTCTAAATGTTTTGCAGACTACTATCGTTGGTAGGACACCTACTCCTAGAGAGGTAGGTTACCATCGAGGCCATAACCGCACAGCGACATGGCTTCACTTTTATGAGGAGGGTTTCATCTCACTGAGGACCAATACAACCGGGCCATAAGGATTCGATAGCCAGAGGAGGTATGTTTTTCTTACTTTCCTATTAAAAGTATAGCTAATTATAACTTTTTCTCCACCTTGTCTATGTAAGCAACCCTGATCTTTTGTGTGTGTAGGCGAACCCGGATGTGGAGCATAGCGAGGAGGGGGATAGCGACGCTAGTAGCCATGGTGGTACTAGCGAAGATGTTTCCTCTTCAGATTCGTAGAGGAGCACCATACCTCCTCATGAGGCTTTCTTTTCTTATATATGTATGATATCTCTTTGAGCCTATTGCTTGTGGCCACGCTTTAGGTCGCAAGCACTTAAACTTCCTTTGTAAATGCTTTTGATATATAATGAATACATGGACTTTTATTTTCAATTCTCGTGCTTGTAAGGTACATTGTCTTTTTTCCAAATACACAATCTGATGTATGGGAGGTGGAAAAAAAAAAACCAAAGAGCATGCAACCACATGCTCTTTGGTTTTTTTTTCCCATTTCTGTTTTGCGCGTCTATCCGCGCGTCTAAATTGCAGATAATTCGCGTTTATACGCGCATCTATAATGCAGACTACACTCGCTTATACATGCGCTTCATAATTCAAATTTAAAAAAGAAATTAAATATCTTTTTTTTTAAATGACATTTTTTGTTTCCCGTTCGTGTCTACCAGTGCTTATAAAAGCGCGTCTACTAGCGTATCTATATGCGCATGTATATGTGCGTCTATTGCGCGTCTATTTGTGCATGTAAATTCGTTGATACATGCGATTATAGATGCGCAAATAGACGGGCAGATAGAAGCGCCCGTAAGAATTTCTCTATATTCAAAAATCACGTCTAAATGTGCGTCTATGAGGCCTTTTTGTTGTAGTGTGAGAGAGGGGGGGGGATAGCCACACACGTGGCTAGTTTGCATGCTCCCCTCCCTCATGCTTCTCCAACACCTACTCAAGCTCCTCTCACACTTCTTCTCCCCTGCCATGCAATGGCTAAAGGGGAGGGGTTTTTTTAAAAAAAAATTATACTAAATTATCCATTATCCCTTTTGCTTTTCTCGTGAAGGGTGTTCCCTCTTGGGCTTGCGGTTTCAAGCCACGGCTTTCTACACACGATGTGGGGGCGGAGTTTGCTAGTGCACGTGGAGGGAGTACTTAGCCCAAAATTTTATTGTTGCGGGAGGTTATTTTGAATTACTTTTGCGTGTGATTTTTGGATCTTCAATATTTTGCAGTGGAAATATTATAGGCATGTTGAGCATATAGCGCAACAAAATGGAAGAGGAGTGGATTATCCAAATTGCAGTGGGAGTACTATTATTGGTTCTAGCTATTTCATGTGTAGTTTGTAGGCTCATGCACATGAAAATAGAGAGCACACCTAAAACGTTCACTTGAATTTGGAGAATGTTCACTTAACATTTTTTACCACTTGTATCTTTTCGAACGGAGATCCTCATGCTCCTCCATAACATGAAGTTCTTGGAGAGTAAGATTCATTTATGCCATTGAGACATTACTATTCATAATAACCCTTCTTTAGCATGTGTCCTCTTATATTATGTCTTAGATTATCTATGTTAGTACATGATGCACTTTAGATATAATGTTAGGTTACAATTTTTAATTGTAATATTCCTTCACATACTGTTGAATGTAACATTTATATAAATATGATTTGCTTTGTTGCACTTATTATAATGAATAATAGTCAATTTGCATACATAATTTAGAATTAGAAAGAACCAATGGATTTGTGGTTGCATAAGTATATATTTATTTTGAGTTGGAATTCTACAACTAATACCTTCCTAATTGTCCAAAAAACAAAAAATACCAACAAAAAACCGAAGGATTTGTTGGTTGCACAATGATGAGAAAAATGAGGTATAGAGGGAAAGGACCTTGCATAGAAGGTATGACTCTCATTAGGAGTGTCACATAGTGAAACTTTAAGAAATGCTTGGTATGAGAGCACACATTCTTTAGTCCTAATTAGCACCCAACACATTGCCAATTGGCACTATGTTGAGTGCTAATTGGCACTATCTTGAGTGCTTATAATTTGCACTATGTTGGGTGCTAAGAGGGTGCTAATTATCACATCAGAGTGTTGGTTTAGTGACCATCTAGAGACATGATTTGAATAGGACTATCACATTTACGATCATCCATAATGATGGGACTTTTGTCTTGCTATACTTCAAAAAGCACAATTGTCATAGATATGGCTACATCTATACACCACTAGGCCTAGCTATATGTTTAGAAATGTGCAAGATACACATGTGCTTGAAACTACATTAGTAAGCCCACTCATCATATGCCAATCAAAACTTTTCATGATGTTGATTCATTATTCATTCGTTCCCACACTTGCTATAAAGTATGACTGCTCGCCCATTGAGTGTGGCCCGCTCCATCATTGTTGTCACTACACACGATTGACACTCTGTTAGTGTTGACCAACAAGCGGTTGGAATATACATAAAAAATAATATTCCATCAAAACAACCGTTTGAGATACTTCGCACTTTCCAAAGCATACATAACCATCATGGAAGAGCATTTGTTTTCCATAATTGGACAATCCATGTTGAATGGTTGCTGAACTACTCATATGAATTAGTACTCAAACAAAAGGATATGGCAAGGAATTTTAATCAATGCCATTCGAACCATGCCCACTTGTACATGTGCACACTAATAATTAAGAGTCTGTTAATCCCGTGATTGGATGATTAACAGTCTATTACCACCTTTACCAGCTGAAAACAGGAACGTCCCATGATTCGAACCTTCTCGTCTAGCCACGTATACGAGTTCAACTATGCCCGCACCAACCCATCGTACACGTCAAAGAGTTTAAGTGTGATCGATCGAGTGAAGCGACTAAGCATTAGAGGAACAAGAGACATGCACAAAGTTAAAGGTAACTCATTCAAACGAGAAGAACCAGTACATGAACGATATTGTTCTGCTTCGCATGAACGATGTCACGGCGGCGTATTATTATGTGGCCGGCATATTTGGATACGTTGGTTAGTTCCAGCCCCCACCACCATGGCCCCCTCCTCCGTAATGTCCTCCTCCTCCGTAGTGGCCTCCTCCGCCTCCTCCGTAATGACCTCCTCCTCCGTAGTATCCTTCCGCTTCCGCGTCCTGCGGCTGCTGCTGCGCCCAGTGGCCGCCCCCGCCGCCATAGCCTCCGCCGTGGCCGCCTCCATGATATCCTCCCCCTCCGTAGTATCCTCCGGCCTCTGTGGCCTGCGGCTGCTGCTGCGCCCAGTGGCCACCCCCGCCCCCATAGCCTCCGCCGTGGCCGCCGCCGTGATATCCTCCTCCTCCGTAGTATCCTCCGGCCTCTGTGCCCTGCGGCTGCTGCTGCGCCCAGTGGCCGCCACCGCCACCGTGGCCGCCTCCGCCGCCATAGCCCCCGCCGTGGCCGCCCCCGCCGCCGTAGCCCCCACCGTACCCTCCTCCGTATCCCCCACCATGACCGTATCCCGCCTCTGTCTCTTGCGGCTTTGCTGTCACCTCACCCGCCTCCTGCTGCTCTAACTCGCGGGCTGCCATGGCCGCCCAGCTGCTGGCTGTCGCCATGACGAGAACTACAAACAGTAATGCACAACGTCTGGTCGCCATTTCTGTTTGAGTAGTTATGATATGTCGAAGAACAACGTTCGGGCACTGCTTTATATAGCTCCAACCGCAGTCCCGACTCCCCAGGCTACGCCCGCAAGTTTTGTTATTAATGTACATAAACCCACTAAGTGGGGTAAAAGCGATAGATTGCCCGATCCACTACCGCTACGCACAGTCATATCAGATATCTACTTTACCCGGATGCCGTTGCCTCAAAGTCAAACACGAGGCAAGTAGAACGTGCCAGGAAAACTCCTATCCACATTATACTCTTGAATATTTATGAGCAGTGTATCAACTAGATTGTGAGTGCGGTAGTACATAGCGCTGCAAAGTTTGGCTTTCTAAGGTCGCAGTGCGCACCATCCGTGTGTGTAGAGCACCGATCTCTGTTTGTGGAGCTCTCCCCTCCGCCCTCTCTTTCTTTCCCCACACAAAAGGACCTCTAAACCACTTCCTATATAGATATATTTAACTTATAATGAATGTAAAACATAACCGAATTAGTAAGAATGTAAAAATTTCTAGTTATAACTAGAGAATTTTAGCATCAGAGTCTTTCGAACTAGTAAAGCCTAAAGCCCTTTTCCTAGTTGCTGTCTCGATCTAGCAACATTATGTAATTAGAGAATTTTAGCATCACAGTCTTTCTAACTAGTAAAGCCTAAAGCCCTTTTCCTAGTTATTGTCTCGATCTACCAACATTATACAACAGCTCAATATATAAGTAGTAATATTAAAATAACTTGAATATTTTAGTTTTCACTAGATAGCAAGTTACTATCTTCTAATAGGCAAAAATATGGATCAGTCACTCTTTTGAGTTAATTTGGAGCTCAATATTTTCCTAAGTATAACGAGGAAATGAATGTCCTTTGACTCAAAACTTATGTTTCTATAATAAATACTTGGTAAAATGCAAAACCTAAAAATGTTGAACTTACAACACCCTATATAGTGTATCCTTTTTATGCACCATGTAAAGACCACACATAGATAATTTTACAAAAGCAATCAATGTGAGATTTATTTCTTTAAATCCACATTATGTAGCATTCCAATGCTACATGCAATAAATCCATTCAACACTGATCAATGTTACGAACTATGCAAATATAATGGGAAGATAACTTGTTAGTAGGTGCATACAGGAAGAGATTTCATCAATCAGGGATCGATATGCAAGTTTCAAATTACCCGCTAGACCATCAAGAATAGTAAAAAGCATACAATTTTTAGATGTATAGAAAGTTGAGAATCTATGTCAAAAGCAAATAAGCAAAATGCAACTTTCAAGCGAAGCTACATATTGAGGGGTACAAGACCGTACATACTAAGACCATGCAAGGGTATTGAGTTATGTTAGAGAGTCTTGGTTGAAAACATAAAGTTTTTGAAAGCATGATTTGGTATAAATTTATTTAATCCCTTATGGTACCAATGGACGTATAAATACCTTTAGATTGTGTGAACTGCCTTGGCTTTACTTAGATCGCTAGATAGGGAGAGGAGTATCAATTTATGATGTAAGAGGGCTATGACATTGAGGAATTTTAACTTGCAAATAGCATTGAAAGATAGGATACCAAAGTAAGATTGTGAAGCTTGGCCTTAAGGAGATCATTATATCGTTGATTATTTGACCATGCAAATCAAGTGAATGGGTTGATATTGATAATATTTTGGAAGGTGATAGAAACTTATTTTTGTTTTTCAAATAAAAGAGTTTCTATTATATGCAACATATTGGCCAATTTTTTGAGGTATCTTAAAGCTAGTTGCCCCTTTGGATGTTGTAACTAGACTTGTTCTTCAAGTCGACTACTTTGAACATAATAGTAGTTAGATCATTTAGCAATAGTACATTTATTTTCTTGAGATATTGTATGGTTGGTCTCCAATGGTCTTATCATCCATTCTGGCTATAGGACATTATTCCACTACAAGATATAGGCCTTATACCGATGTTCAAAGCGATGAAAATACAAACAACAAAATTTTTCCCTATCGTCGCGAAAAGCGTCGTTATTAACGATGCCATAGAAACGTTGCTATCAGCGTCGCTGATAGCGACGACAATAGCGACACAAGCAGTAAATTTGCGACGCGTATAGCGATGGCAATAGCGATGCGAGTAGTAAATTTGCGATGCTAATAGCGATGGTAACAGGGATAAAAAAAATTTTGTGGCAAGGCAGCAAGTTGCCCTGCCACATATAGCACTGTGTGCTGTATGAGAGCCATACAAAATAGTTTATGTACTATTGTATACAAAGTGCTTGCAAAAAAAGAATGTATACTGAAATCATAAAACTGATACATGAAATAAATGCATGATCGCATAAAAATCGATTGGTACAATCATGACAGGATATCACTAATATATAGAAAATGTCTACATAGATCAGGCGACTAAAAAATAAAGGTGTGTGAGCTCCAAGGATCCAAGGGTGAGCTACAAATCCTCATCCCCCGAAAGCTCGTCCCGCTGCAAAGGAGCATCGAACGGACTCTACAGAAAAAGAAACAACACATCAATCCACCATACAATAATGCATTCAAATATCTCATGGTAACTATGGACAAGAAATATGAGTGACTTACAGGGCCGCCGTGTCTATACAATCGGTCGATCAATGCATTGAGACCGTGCCTCTCTGCATATCGGGTCTCAAGGCCTATCGAATCACGATTTGTAATGAAGTGCTGCAAAGAAAACAAAATACTAGCTGTTAGAAACTAATTGTCAGTACAAAGAATATTTCAAAAAAACAAACAAGAAAAACAAAAGAAAAAATTACAAAGTCCTCCAAATATGTCCTTTGGCCGCCACTCCCAAGATGATGGACCACTTCGGCCTTGAGTTGTACCCTCGCCGCCTCGCGCTACTGACTCCAACGTCCTGGAGAATCTGTAGCCTCCTCCCTCAGTTGGTGCCAGTCGTTTGCATCTAACCACTTGGGCTTTGCAGTCCCACTCTTGATTTCCTTGCGTGCGTCGAATCATCTATATGACATGTATGCACGCATGCAAACCATCATCCAGCCCGTAGAGAATCTATCTACTACAGCTGGCACTGGAAACTTCTCATGCAAGGATGCTACTATGTAGTCCTTGCTCCCCTCCGGTATGTTCTTCCAATAATCTAGGACGTTGTGCCGAAAAACTTGTTGGCACAACTCTCTCATGCGAGCCATCACCCTCCTCCCCTCATCATTCATGATGATGGCTCCTGACCTACTATCGACCATATATCCATAACCCCTAGGAGTCTACCTAAGATGGGTCCTCTCCCATTTGCGTCCACGCTCTTGGGCATATCGAGGAGACCCCTCTACATCCATTGTACTGACGGGGGTAATCTCTCTCGGAGTGGCACCCAAAGGGGTGCCACCTGAGCTGACGGCTGCGTAAAAGCCGAAATAACTGGAGTAGACATCCCCACAGGTGTGACAAATCCTTGACGTGACGTAGTTCCAACTGAATGATGAGACAGAGAGACCACATCCGTGTCTCCACATTAGCATCCCCCTGATCCCGATGCACTCCCTCCCTCTAGCCCAAGTCGTGAGCGTCGAGATCGTCTGCTCGAAGTCGAAGCATCCGATCGCGCTGAAGCAGATCTAGCAGAGCGCCCTGACCAATAACGAGACAGCTCGTAGTCAACCATCTCTCTGAATCTCACGAGCTGGCCTGGAGACATGTGTGCGAAGATGTCCTGCAACTCCTCATCGCTCATCCCTCGACTCATCCTGAAAATGTCACCTGTACAGATAAAAAATGATGTTAGAATAATCAATTTAAATCATACAAAGCACAGTAATATAAATCATTTTTAAAAAATCTCTCTTAAAATGCATATCTTATGTACCTTTATAAGAGATTGGTCAACGAATTGAGTAAGTGGATGCTCCAAGTATGAAGTATCCTATGGTCCCATGTTAATCTCCTGACATAACTCCGCATACACTGGAAGGTCAATAGACATGTCACCACAAAAGAATGAGTCCACCTCATTCTCAAGAAATTCTTGGACTCCTGTATTTCCATCATTATTAGCCGATGCTCGCTCCAAGCTTTCGACGACCTCCACCCCTTGCAATATCGACCCCTCTATTTACATATTATCTTCATGTATGCTCGGAACATCGCTTTGATCATATACTCTCGCACTTCGGGGAGTTGAAAGTATAACATACCACCATTGAGGTTGTCGGGGGTTTGGATAGAAGATTACCTATTCACAAACACGTACAAGAGAGTTCAAACCATTGTGACATAAATCATGTCGTAATACAATTAGCAAGCAAATGACTCCATGCACCTGTTCACAATGGGCCGGCAACACAAAGGTGTCATGCAAATCCGTCCATTTTTTTTCGGAATCTATTTCGAGAAATCCAGATGGACATCGTCGAACTATTGCTCCAGCTCCTCCAAGTACCACTTTGAACCATTGCACATCGAATAGTATCATGGAGAAGCTACGATAATCCACCGTAATAATACTTTGCAAGTTCCCAAAATACTCCATCTCATCCACAATTGTGTTTGGATCCGTTGCTCGTCGCCGTCTCTCTTGCTTGAACCTTGCCATGATACCACAATCCATTGTGGAGCGCAGTTTGTCAATATGCTCCATGCGAAAATGTCGTCCATGCAACCACACTGTACTATATATTTTGTATTGTACATTGAAACACTCAAATTAGATGTCGCATGTAAAATTTAGATACGACGATTCTAAACCGCTCATCACCTTTGGACTACATCCCCTCGAGAATTCCCACTTCTCCATTGAGACCTCTGTCCCTCTGCGAGATGTTGTGGTCAAGGCTCCATGCAACCATCATGTTGACATAAACCGCGGTATCTCCTACATGCCTTCGCAATATCGAATCGGTCGATGATGCGTACTACATCGGAATTTAGCTCGTGCTTCCTCTCGATCTTGCCTTGCAATCTGGTACTTGGCGAGCCACGTCTCCATGGAGGCATGGTGTAACATACAAAAGCGATTCACATTCTCTTCCATTGAGGCATCCATTCTTTTTTCTACCCCATTTCCAACCACCACATCTCCAGTCAGTCTATCATCGTCTTTCAGCGTCCATAGCATTTCATTGTCTGGTTCCACCGTTGGTAGCCATTGTGAAATATGCTCTAACGCCTCTGACACCAACCAACCTTCGGCCATGCTACCTTCTGGCCAAGCTCATTGTCGCACAAAGCCTTTCAGGGTTTTCATGAAGCGCTCCAGGAAGAACATCCATCGTGTATGGATAGTCCAGCAATCTCCACTTCGTCCACAAGATGCACAAGAAGGTGGATTTGTATCGTGAGCATGCTAGTGGGCAGGTATTTCTCAAAGAGACAAACTGTCTCCACTGCTCCCTGCCTCGCGGATTCAATAGAGGACATCTTAATTTCTTTCTGTGAGATCCTTGATATACCATCTTCTTCATGGTTCGTGACCTTCGGGAGTCTAACTATGGCCTGCACAATGGATATGCATGATAACCTGAGGTAACCAGACCTGTTCCAACACCATGACCTAGTGAATACTTGATTGAATGAGATAAAATATAGATATTACCAGTGAGAACAGAGGCCTACTCACCTGAGCACTCTCCCAATCCCAGAAAGTCATGCATCGTCCCCATGAGAATGGCTCGAATATTGGCTGACCGCCGACCATCGTGCCTACTCATATCTTGCACAGTGACCCCCTCCTCCCACAAAATCTTAAGCTCATCAACTAATGGATAAAGATACACGTCCATATTTTTTACTTTGTAGCGGCCTGGGACGAGCAAGCTAAGGATGAGATGTCCTTTCTTTGTAGAAAGCCATGGAGGGATGTTGTAGTTGACAAGGACTATAGGCCACACACTGTAAGAAGTTGAGCGCAGACTGAATGGATTCACGCCATCCATTGTGAGACTGAGCCGAAGATTCCTTGGCTCTCGCGCAAAGCCTGGGAAGGTAGAGTCAATGTGGCTCCATGCGCGCGAATCCGCTGATATTCGTTGAACTCCATCCATGGACCTATTCTACACATGCCACGTTGTCAAGCTCGCCATGCCAGACGTATGAAACATGTGGTTTATACGGGGGATGAGCGGAAAGTGTCTAAGAAATTTTTGAGGGATGGTTTGCCCTTGCATGTCCTGTCGATACCTGTGAGCACCACACTTTGGACATGTCTCCATAGTCTCGTATTCTCCTCGAAACAGTATGCAATTGTTGATATATGCATGGATGTTATTGTAGTCCATGCCAAGCTTTCGTAAAACATGTTGTGCATCATCACGAGACTCATGTATGGTATATGCAGGTGGTAATATATGATATTTCAATAACCTGAAAAAAATCATAAAACACCCTGAAAAAGCACAAATGTTTGTAATAATAGTGTCAAAAAAAAAATTCAATGAAGCCTATGTGCAAGGCACCTGAATAACTCGGTCATACTCGTATCACTCCACCCGTATTTTTCTTGCACACTTAAGAGTGCAAGCAGTGTCTTCAACCGAGATACTCGGCACCTATCATATAATGGCATGGATGCTTCCTCTCTAAGCGGATCAGAAGTCTCGACATCCATGGGAATCAATCCATCGATCATTGCCTCCATCTCAGGCTCCAAGATTGTAGGTAGGTCTGGAAGGTTGTTTGTCTCCTCTGGCATTGACGATATAGATTGGCCTTGTGAGTGGTGGATTGGCTCCTGCACTCCATCCATCGCATACCCACGAACTCTTCTATTGGTCGCAAAGGGTGCACTCCCCCTTGGGATGAGACATCACCTCTCTGGATAGAAAATTTGCCAGCAAGACCCAATCTTATTGTATATGGTTTTCAATTAGCTTGCCAGTACAATGCATAGTTGATATTAACTTCAAAATACCGTTTGCTGAAAATCCGCAATAGCCTGATTAATGATCTCAAATTGAAACTTGCCAAATTGTCATACGTGTTCTAGAGACAATCGACGTTTTCGTCTAATTGCCAACTTGCATTGAGAGCAAGGACATGGGACACGCTAATTAAGATACACCTCACGATCTTGAACAATAAGACCTTCTTCGTTTTCCATCTTATCTAAATTACAACAAATGAGGCTCAAATGGATAGCTTTATGGAGATGTATGTCAAGTTGCAAGTTGACCATAAGCTCTTGCTTGAGAGGTTTTAGCCTCTGCAAGATATTAACTTCAAATTACCGTTTGCTGAAAATCCGCAATCGCCTGATTAATGATCTCAGATTGAAACTTGCCAAATTGTCATACATGTTCTAGAGACAATCGACGTTTTCGTCTAATTGCCAACTTGCATTGAGAGCAAGGACATGGGACACGTTGATTAAGATACACCTCACGATCTTGAACAATAAGACCTTCTTCGTTTTCCATCTTATCTAAATTACAACAAATGAGGTGTAAAATATTACACGGCGCAGTGAACAGAATCTGAGAAAGAGATAGAGAGTACACAACAGATAAGAGGAGAATCAGTAAATTCTTTAACTCCAAACAACTGATACAAAGATGGCTCTGTCCACCCTTGCGCTTCCACTGTGTGAAGCTTAGATGGCGATCTAGACAGAAGATAGGTGAAGAGCTTAAGGCTAGCTGGAACAACAACTCTGATTAGGTGAAAGATGAGTGAGTGATGGCTGCGAAGGGGTTTAGCTTTTATAGCCTGCGAAGGTCGTTAGGTCGGCCTGCTGACGACCTACCATATGAGCCTCCACTAGTCGGCCAGGGAATATTCCAGGGAATATTCCCTTTACCATGGGGCCGAGGGCGCTGCCCCCGGACCCCCGCCAGGGGGGCCGCTGGCCCCCCTGGGACCCCCCAGCCAGGGGTCGCTTCCGTGGCCCTCGGACCCCACAATAGGAGCCCCCTTTAACTTCCTTACACCGCAACTCGATGCAATGCACCTCGAGTTGCTACCAACTTAACCACTCTGTCTAACCCAAAGATTAGACCCACAATGGTCACCTTTTTGCCATCCGGTCACATAGACCTCATCTAATATACAAGTCAGAACTCCACCAATGTCCGGGCTCACACTTGGCTTCTCCTCATAATGGGGGCCTTACAACTTTGAGCACCATGGATCATTGGTAGCACTTAATGAGGGTGGGGCATTGATCATATCTAACAAGGCTCAAATGGATAGCTTTATGGAGATGTATGTCAAGTTGCAAGTTGACCATAAGCTCTTGCTTGAGAGGTTTTAGCCTCTGCAAGAGATTGAGAAGCAAATTTTGTAAAACATTGAGGTTGATATTGATGCATCCATGGTGTTGAAATCTAAACTTCAAGATATAAGAAATACTTTACTGATTGATGTAAAGAATGCATGGGACATAGTAGTTGAGAGATTTATTGATGTTATATCTCGGCCATATACCATGCTCAAGGATTTGTTTGTCTCGGTAGATAATTATTCATTATTGTAAAAAAAAAACATTGGTTCATAAGGTTTGTGAGTCGAAGACTAAATGTTTGGACTTGACTAAAAGATTGGATAATGCCTTAGATGCTAAAAGGAAAAGTGATGAATATGTTACTTCATCATTGCAACAAAAAGATTGGTGACAAGGATGCTATGATTAATGAAGTTCTTCAAGAGGTGAATATAGAGTTGAAGGGGATGGAACACGATTCTTCTTTGAGATTTAGTGGTAATCAGTCAATTATTGAGGTGTCTTCTTGTATGGCCATTATATCTTATATACCTAGCTACGGTCTCTAGGTTATGTACTTTGAGTATCTTAGAGGGACTCTACTAGGATTACTTGTACAACTGTACTAGAGGGCTTTGAGTATAAGTAATCCATTTATGAGGATCATTGAGGATCTCTTAGTCTAATAATAAATTGGTCTCAACAAAAAGCATCTTAGTAATGTGGTTTTTTTGTCCTAGGTCCATGTATAAAAATTAATGCCATCTATAGGTAAAAAGCATGCACGACATGAACAAGAGACCAATTGGATGCAATCTTCTCCCATGCCTTGTGTGAGCGCTCCATAAAGAATGTATTTTATGTATTAATCATCTTCAAGCTCAAATAATAGCCCAAATTACAAAATAGCACGCTTTTGGCTTTTGAGTTTGCTTTAGCACAAAATAGAAATAAAGCTAATGGGCGGGCGACCAAAGAGTCAGGCGTACCCAATACAATGTCCAAATACAAATATCATAATCATGCGCCCATGCACATAAAAAATAATAAATAAATATCCAACACCTCAATAAATAGGTGCGACAAAATATAGGCGCCATGCCTAAGGTATGCACCCATCAAAATATAAGTGATAACTCGAATACACACTATCCTCCAATGCTTTCCTCCGCCAATGCTGCTATCTCTACATATCAACTGAAGCATTCACAATCGTTAGTGAAATAATACAATTAAACCGAAAAAAGTGAATACCTAGCAGTCTTCAGCTACATAAATAAATCAACTGGTTAGAAATCAATCCTAACCTTAATTTATTACGAGTGCGCACTCTAAACTCATAAACATTTATTAATTTAATATGCATTTTACGGAATCACCCGCTATGGAATCACCCATGTACACACTAAATTAATGAAATGCCCGAAAAGGATAGGCGTCCCCATCAACTTCTCGCACAAAGAATCCACTTTGTGTATGAGCCCTGGTCAACAAAGTTTATGGAATCCACCGTAAAACCTCACGAAATCCACCGTGAAATATGCCTCTTGGCATCATACCCCCGAGGTGGGATAGCAATCGACCTCAATTGCTATTAGCTCAATGTGGAGCTAACAGAGTGGGGAAAGCATTTAAATCTCTAGCGTGCATCCATTGGGCTTCCTTTACAAGATGGTTTTTAAATTTGACTAAATATCTAGAATATCTTCGGCCAGTTCTAATGGTCATAAAGTCTGTATCTAGAATAGTTTCAAGTTCAAGTATTTCAGTCTGTTCATCTAATAAAGGTGGGTTTTCGTAAACAGGGTGTACAGGTAATTGGCCTCTAAAGGGTTGTAATAAACTAATGTGAAATGTGTTGTGAATTTTCCAGTGTGGTGGTAATTCTAACTTGAATGCATTGTCATTGATTTTATGAATGATCTTAAATGGTCCATAGAATCTAGGTGCTAATTTCACAACTGGGTGTTTATCTATACTTTGTAATCTATGTTTTTCTATTCTCAACCAAACATAGTCATCAACTTTAAAATTCATTGCTTGTATTTTCTTATTGGCTTGTTTGGTATGTGATTGCTGGGCTTTGATATTTTTGTCTTTAACCTCATCAAAAATAGTAGCATGCATAGTAGCAATATCATCAGCACTCTGAATTCTATTTGATAAAGATGCAATAGATGTAGACAATCTATAACCATAAATCACTTCAAACGGTGCTTTCTTTGTAGATGTGATGTGTGTGGTGTATTGTTATATGCAAATTGTAGTAAATGCAAATGTGTGTCCCATGTCTGTGGTTTAGAAATAGTGTAAGCACGTAAAATATCTAAAATAGTATTGTTAGTGGCTTCTGTTTGTTCATTAGTTTTAGGATGAAATGCAGATGAGAAATCAATCTTTGTTCCTAGGTTAGCAAACAAAATAATCCAAAAGTTGTTACAAAATCTAGAATCACGATAAAAAATAATAACTTTTGGTAATCCATGATTAGTGAAAATAGTTTTCAAAAACAATTGTGATGCCTGAGATGCTGTTAAACTTTTCTTACATGGAATGAAATATGCTTGTTTACTAAACATGTCTACTACAGTCCAAATCATGCCATGGTTAGCTTTAATATTAGGTAAACTAGTAGTAAAATCCATAGAAATATGTTCCCATGGTCTTAATGGAATAGATAAAGGCATAAGTAATCCATACTGTTTACCATGATGTCTCTTAACTCTTTGACAAATCAGACATTCAGAAACAAAGTTAGATACATCAATGTCCATATGTGGCCAATAAAAATCTTCAGTCAATGTACGTAAAGTAGATATGATACCTCTATGACCTTGATATGGAGGACAATGAATCTCATTCAAAACAAAAGATCTAAATGGAACTGTAATACATAATCTCTTTTCATAAAACATGAATCCATTATGATAAGATAGTGAATCAATAGGAATCCAGTTATTTCCAACTAATTTATTCCAATCAGCATGAAAAGTAATGTCCTGATGATAAGTATTTTTCATAGGAGTTAGAGAATCAAATGATATAACAAAGATATTATGAATGGTTGGTCTTCTACTTAATGTATCGGCCACCACTACATTTTCTTTACCTGGTTGATATTGAATAATTGGACGAAAACTCTGAATAAAAGCTGCCCATTTGATATGTCGGTCAGATATTTGAGGTTGACTAAGTAAATGTTTAATACTTTGTTGATCAGTCTTAATCATAAACTCATAACCCATTAAGTAATGTTTCCATTGTCTTAAAGCTTGTACCACAGCTAATAATTTTTTATCATATGTGGAATATTTAAGTTCGGAGGGTTTCAGTTTACAACTAGAATAGGCTATGGGATGATTATCTTGCATAAGTACGGCTCCTATTCCAGATCCGCTAGCATCAGTAACTACTAAAAAGAATGGCCTATTGAAATCAGGTAGTTGTAATATAGGAGCATGGGTTAATGCATGTTTCAATAAATCAAACGATTTTTGTTGACTATCAAACCAGTGATAAACAATACCTTTCTTTAAAAGTTTAGTCAAAGGCAAAGCAAGTAATGAAAATTTTCGCACAAATTTCTTGTAAAAACTAGCAAGACCTAGAAAAGCACGTAATCATGCACATTTTTAGGTATATGCGAGTTCAATATTGCTTCTATCTTCTTAGGGTTAACTTTAATACCATCTGATGACACAATATGACCTAAATATTCAATTTTTGTTTGAAAGAACTCACTCTTTTTTGGATTAGCATACAATTGATTATCGTTCAACAACTTGAAAACCAAGGACAGATGTTCATAATGTTCTTTCTCATTTTTACTAAACACCAAGATATCATCAAAGAATACAATAACACAATGCTGATATTTCAAAAATATGCGATTAATCATTCTACTAAATGTAACAGGTGCATTAGTCAATCCAAAAGGTATCACTAAAAATTCATAATGACCAAATTGTGTTCTAAATGCAGTCTTGAATATGTCAGACTTATCTAATCTCACCTGATGATAACCAGATTTAAGATCTATTTTACTAAATATAGCAGAACCTTGCAGTTTATCCATAAGATCATCGACTCTAGGAATTGGATATCTATTCTTTACAGTAATTTTATTTAAAGCACGATAATCAATGCACATACGATAAGTATTATTATTCTTCTTTACCAACAAAACAAGTCACCAAATAGAGAACTATTAGGTCTAATCAGTCCTCTATTTAGTAATTCCTCAACTTGATTTTGAATTTCTTTTTGCTCTATCTGGTTATGCCTATATGGTGCTTTACAAGGTGGTTGTGTACCAGGAATTAAATCTATTTTGTGGTCTTCAGGACGTGAAGGAGGTAAATAAGGTGGTAGATCTTCTGCAAAACAGTCTTTAAATTGTGCAAGGAATTCTTTATGCCTAGGGTGCATATGTTTTTCTTTAGCTTGCAGTTCATTCACCCAAATTAGATAAGATTTACTACTTTTGCGTAATGCACGTTTAGCTTGAGTATGAGAAAGCTGTGGAAAAGCATTAGATGCATGCATACTATACAATGTAATATGTTTTCCTTGAAGATGAATATTAATTGAATGAGGGGAATAATCTATATCAAGGTTATGCTGATGTCGCCAAGGCATACCTAAAATAATATCACTGGACTGTAATGGTACAACTAGAAAATTCATTCTTTCAGTGTATTCACCAATTTGAATTTCTAAATCATGCACCTCTTGTGTTCCATTATACCTTGTGCCTAAGAATGCTGATTTAATGCAATAATACGTAGGAACAGTTTGTAATTTCAATTCTTTCACTAACTTTGCAGAAATAAAATCATGTGTACTACCATCATCATGTAAAATGATCTTTTCTTTTCCATGCACTAAACATTTCATTGTCAACAAAGAATGTCGAGTTGGCATACGTGGTAAATTATTCGAAGGAGTAGTAATGACATCTTCATCTTCTGTAAAGTCAGGCATTTTTCTTCACGTTCTTCATCTTCCATTGCTCCAAGATAGTTGATATGGACAGGTAGCTTCTTTGATTGGCAATTGGCTGCTAGATGTCCAGGTTGATGGCATTTGTAACACACTATAGGTTTGGCTTTAGATACATTGTTTGCAATGGCAGGAAGTCTAGGAATATTAGGATTTGGCTGTGAAGTTGGTTTAGGATTTTGATTGGTATTCGATGGCAAAGCAGGTGGTTTTGCCCAAGACTTACGGAAAGATGATGAAGGAAATCAACCTTGATTGAATCTTCTAAAATTTGAATTGAATTGCTTAGATCCATAGATACCATTGGCTTGAAATTGTTGTGGACGCTTGTCTCTTCCTCGAAGCTTGTCTTCAGTGTCATGAGCTAAAGAAATTGCATCTTCAAGAGTTGCAGGCTTGAACATATGGACTTCAGCGTAGTAATGCCCAAGTAATCCAGACATGTACTTGCGCTTGTGAGTCGCTTCAGGTACGTCTTCAAGCATGCATAACTGGAGTAATGCATTCCAAAGCGTTCAGTGTATTGAGGAATAGGCTCACAATCTCTTTGCTGAAGAAGATCCCATTGCTTTATGGCTTTTTCATGGAATTGTGGAGGAAGAAAATTCTGCATAAACTTCTTCTTGAAACTCTCCAAGGTAGTGGGACAATCTATACTCTTACGAACCACGGTCCACCAAAGAGATGCTTTATCCACTAAATGATTAGTGACACACTTAATTTTATCTTTTTCAGCGTATGTTTCCTTATGAAAATAATCATCAAACTGACTAATGAATGCAATAAGAGTTTTTCCATCCCGAGTGCCATTGAAAGTACGGAATTTGAAATTTCTTTTACTTATCTTTGTTTCTTCGCGGATAAATTGAGCTTCGAGAGTCGCATCGATGGTACGTCGGATAAGATCTTCAGATTGTGGTTTCTCTTTGTTGGTAGTCGATCTTTGTAAATTGGCCAATTGAACTTGCAATGCTTGCCGGGCTCTTCGTTCTTCGTCCAACTGCATCATAATTAAATTCAACTTTTTCTCCATTATAGGTTCAGGAAGATCGCCTTCAGCCATCAAATCATCCATATTTTGTTCTGTCATCCTACGAAACTTGAAAAGACCTCACACTCTCAAAATCCAATTAGCGGCATGAGCGTAGCTTAAGATCCGATGTACAAGGCTTATATATTTTTGTGTGTGGCTTTCACAATCTTCGTCTTTGGCAATTACAGGATTTGAAATCTTTGAAAAATCTACGTTTTGACCTTCTGCGTGTGCTAAAATTGGTTCAGTAAGTCTACGTATGCGAACAGAACCTTCCAGGGAACAACTTTACAGTTCTATACTTCTGTGCAGGAACAGTCCTTATAGGAGTTTTGAACACAAGTCATTTTTGACTTCAGGTTACTTGCGAGACTTACAGAGTTGTAGACTTACGAAACTTGATCAACTTGGTAGATTTACGTGATTGATGACTTACAGAGCTTGCAGGATAGGTGAATTTGAACTTGAGGAGTTTGAGAACCTTAGTAAGCTTAGATTACTAAGAAGCTTTAAGCTTCTCAACCAGCCGCCAATTTTTAGGACATATTCATGTCCTCGGCGGAATTTTCGCCGCCCAACACGTCCTCTTGCCACCGATTCACGATTTGATTCTTTGAAGCTTTTTTAAAGCTTCAATCTAAGCTAAGATTTTTAAATTTTAAACTTAAGCTTGGAAGCTTAATGAAAGATATGGCTTATCTCTGTATGTTGATGACTTGGAGAAGAGGATGTAGGAGTGGTCCTCCGCTGTTGCAAGCCGGTCATTTGTGATCAGAGGCTGGAAACAGAGGTTCTTGATCGCCAGGAATCCACCCGTATCGACCGTTCGCGATGAGATTGACCATAGAGCTCGAACATTCTAGGAGCTCCACCTTCGCACAAGATGGGTAGCGATTGGAAGCTCTCGATCTCAGCTTCGCTCTGATACCACTGGTGCGCAGATCAGATGCTGTACGCTCGCGTAGTGAATGCTAGAAGGTTTCCAAGAACAAAAGAACTCTACTTTTTGCACAAAACTCAAGGTAAAAAGCATGCACGACATGAACAAGAGACCAATTGGGTGCAATATCCCCCCATGCCTTGTGTGAGCGCTCCATAAAGTATGTATTTTATGTATTAATCATCTTCAAGCTCAAATAATAGCCCAAATTAAAAAATAGCACGCTTTTGGCTTTTGAGTTTGCTTTAACACAAAATAGAAATAAAGCTAATGGGTGGGTGCCCAAAGAGTCAGGCGTACCCAATACAATGTCCAAATACAAATATCATAATCGTGCACCCATGCGCATACAAAATAATAAATAAATATCCAACGCCTCAATAAATAGGCGCGACAAAATATAGGTGCCATACCTAAGGTATGCGCCCATCAAAATATAAGTGATAACTCGAATACACGCTATCCTTCAATGCTTTCCTCCGCCACTGCTGCTATCTCTGCACATCAACTGAAGCATTCACAATCGTTAGTAAAATAATACAATTAAACCGACAAAAGTGAATACCTAGCAGTCTTCAACTACATAAATAAATCAACTGGTTAGAAATCAATCCTAACCTTAATTTATTACGAGTGCGCACTCTAAACTCATAAACGTTTATTAATTTAATATGCATTTTGCGGAATCACCCGCTATGGAATCACCCATGTATACACTAAATTAATGAAACGCCCGAAAAGGATAGGCATCCCCATCAACTTCTTGCACAAAGAATCCACTTTGTGTATGAGCCCCGGTCAACAAAGTTTACGGAATCCACCATAAAACCTCACAGAATCCACTATGGCACAGAATCCACTGTGAAATATGCCTCCTGGCATCACAACATGAGGCTAGAAAGGAAGCTTTTAGGTGGGGAATGCCACATTGGCCACCTTACATTGGGTCAAAGGATTCATCTTTTTAGCTTCAATTGAATCTTCCACATGTTGGATTTTCTTGTGACGACAATCTTGAGTGAGATCCCATTCTTACCCCAAACCCTTGTTGTTTTTCTTTTTCTTTTTCTTTTTCTTTTTCTTCTTCTGCTTCTTCTTCTTCTTCTTCTTCTTCTTCTTCTTCTTGTATCCCTTCACTATGAAGGTATTAGTGGTGGATATCCATTGCAACCTCCCTTGAACTTGCATTGATGACCCTTAATCAAGTATTAAAGCACCAACTTCTTGAAACCATAGTGAATCCTCCTACATGAATTCCCTTTGCCAATGCACTAAACACATGTTGAAGATTGTTCAAAACCAAAGTAATAAGATGACTCATCTTTATATCAACCTTCATAGCTTAGTCTCAATCAAATCAAGGTCTAAGTATAGAACTTTTGCATGTTAAATAGTTTCATACATTTGTTTGTGAGCTTAGACCTTACATCCTACATGTGTATGCATTCATATGTATTTGATTGAGCTTAGTCTCAATCAAATCAAGGTCTAAGTATAGAATTTTTGCATGTTAAATAATTTCATATATTCGTTTGTGAGCTTAGACCTTACATCCTACATGTGTATACATTGACAAAAGATTTCCAAAGAGTTGCCAAGATTGGAAAGATTCTCTAATTAATGAATAGGATGATTTAGCTTAGTGAAAGCTTCTTGTTTAGTAAATATTGTATGGTAAGATCTTATTCCCTTGAAATACATACATACACATATGCTCACATACCTTCAATTGTCCATGTATATGCTTTGAATGAAAACAATCCCATTTAATGATTAAGAGTAGGGACTCCTTTAATTTTGATAAAGGGAGTCAAATGGCTTAATTTCTCTAAAAGTACTACATGTATAAACTATGGAGAAATTCAAACCATTCCAAAGCTTTTTAAGCCTATCCGGTAGGTTGTTTAATGAATCCGTGTTCTATACATGGGCTGGAAATATGGTCCATGCATCCATAAACCCATTAATCCATCAAAGAGCTTAGAAGACACATGTTGGCATATGACAACACTATATGCACCTCTGTTTGGGGGTGTAATAGGTGCAACAATCACAACTTCTCTATTTAAGGGATTTGATATATCTTGATCTCAATAAAAACTTATTGATTGAAGTATTTAGTTATTTTGATATCTTCCATACTTGGTGAGAAATAAATAATCGAGGTAAAATTTTCTAAAACTCTATTCATATGACTATTATATTCTAGTCACATTAATTAGTTGAAATATATTAAATGACTTTAAGACTATGGAAAGAATTTCTACTAAAAGGTGACACAGGTTACCAAAGACTAGACATGAGCAATGTATAACCATTGTGAATGATGTGTGACTCATCATTGAGGTCGATATTGTTCATGGAATCACTAGGTAAATTGTGTTAGTAACCTTGATGTCTATGTACTATCAAGACTCACTTCTACCTACATACACATATACATATACACATATGTGTATATATATGTATACATAGAAAGATGGAGAGAGAGAGAGAGAGAGAGAGAGAGAGAGAGAGAGAGAGAGAGAGAGAGAGAGAGAGAGAGAGAGAGAGAGAGAGAGAACAATTAAAACCAGCATAGAGAGGAGGAAGCAAGAAAACAACAACCTCTCTCCATATCCAAGAGCAAGGATCCCACATGAAGGATATCCACAATGGAATGAAGAAGTGCAAGTGATCAAATGAAGGGATAATGTATATAGATAATTAACTTAAGTGTGAACCAAATGAGAGCAATACAAATTCCCCAAAAGAGTTTATGCTTGTTCTCTTGAGTACAAGTAATAATATTTGGTATAAAAGATTAGTGATTATTCATTGCTTCATGCCAAAGATTAGTTGATACTCATCCTCCTAAGGTTATTTCATACAAAAGATTAAGTGTGAACCAAATGAGGGGAGTAGAAGGCCCCAAAAGAGTTAATGCTCGTCCTCCTGAGTTGATGCTCATCAATATGGTGAGTTTAGTTATTGATCATCATGATAAATACGTTGAAGGATATGGATCTCGAGCATGGTTGTAGCTATGGAGATTGGAATGTAGTAACGAGAACCATGACAACATAGGCAAATGACACTAACTGTTACTTGGTTGAATTAGGTTCCAAGATAGAATGCATGGACTCATAAACACAATCTGGAGTAGGACATGACAGGGAGTCATAGTGAAGTACAAAGTACAATAGCATTGCATTAAAAAGTGAACCAAGTATATGCCTTTATAGCTTTGCAATTTCTCCACTCTCCTCACTATGCTTATGGGATACAAGTCTCCTCATCATGCAACATCATTTGACCTATTTTCCAACACCCCCCTCAAATGATGAATTCCTACACTTGCTAGCTTTTCCCCCCCCTACATGATGATATGACCCGTGAAACTAGCTCATGCGGAGCTTAGTCAAGTCAAGCTTGAAATTTTACATTTTTGACAAGGGTTTTTTTCAATACAAATCCACTAAGGGAAAGAAAACATCCACTATGGGAAAAACATGATCCACTATGAGAAAGATAGAATGAAAATATCTTTAGAATAATCTATCAGATTTTTTGATGGTAGCAAAAGCATCTTCTTCTTCTTCCTCTTCATTCATAAATTGACCTTGATGGTGATCATCTTGCACATGTTGTGCTCTCATCTTGTGGAAACATTCACTGGCTACATGGCTAGTCTTGCCACAATAATGACAAATAATTCAGTCCTTGTTGTTGTTGGTGGTGAATTCTCGGCCACGTCCTTTTGCTGCATAAGTACCCTTGGTGTACAAGAGGTTATCCCTTGACTTGGTTTCTTTTACATCCTTGCTTTTAAATTTTCTTTCTCCATCAAGGAGTGATTGCTCAATGTATTTGAATGAGATACTAGGAACATTACTTAGTGTGGACACAATATTCTCATATGGTTCATGATTAACGCTAGCAAGTAGCACTGCAATTGCCTCATCCTTATCAATGTTCTTTTTAAGAGGTGCAAGCTAAGTTTTAAGGCTCTTGAACTTATTGATGTGTACAATCATAGACAAACTTTCTTTAACATCCAACTTATAAAACTGCATGAGTAATTGTACTTTTGAGTTCTTTGCTTGTGTAACAAAGATCTTGTCAAGCTCTTCCCATGCTTTCTTTGCATCCCTAATGCCAGAGATGTGGTGTAATACATCATCTGATAAACCCCACGCAATCATACCTAGAGCTTTGTTGTTCATCTTTTTCCATGCCTTTGTCTTAGGATGGACTTCTGCAGTACCTTCATCTTTAGCATCTTCCTTCTTGTCATTTGCATCCTCTTCCTCATCTTTAAACAAGTCTCACAAGTCTTTTCGCATGAGGTGGTACATGGTCTTTTCCTTCCAGGTATGAAAGCCTTCCCCATTAAACTTTGCTATTTGCTCAAGCTCTGCCATTTTTTACCAGCAACAATTAGCTTCAAATAACCAGCAAAGGAGTTGTATTCTAATGTGTCAAGAGACACAAGATGATTAGTGTTTAATAACACTACATGAGTATCAAGGAGATACTATCTTGGAGCTCAATGTCGGGTCTTGATTCTTAATCTTCTTCCTGAAAATTTTTCTTGTTGATTTGGAGAGGAAATCTTGCTGGAATCTAAGTAGGTTTGGGTGGCAAAGGCTTCACTAAGGAGGAACAGTGAGAAAAAGTTGTCAAGATTTTGGGAGAAAAGGAAGGGGTCTCACTTGTAGCTTTCTTGCTTGCACAATGGGGGAATACACACAGAGGTGGAGGCTAAAAACAGTTTTCCTCTTCTTAGTTGTGTAAGCCAAAAGAACTCTAGTACAAAGAAATAGAAGAACCCTATATAGGGATCTCAAACCAAACTCAACTAACTAAGGTGGCATACTAACTGAGCCACAAACTAGAGTAGATAAGGATAGCTGTCATGTAGCTATTATTCATGGGCGGTGTACCAACCGCATCTGCAACTGACATGTCGGTGACATAAATGCACAACGGTCACCCTGGCATATCATGAGTGGAGCTCGATATCTCAACACTCCCCCTTGAGCTCAATCCCAATTCCTGCACATCAAGCAGGTCTCTGAACTTGCGCAGCTTCTCTGTGCTCAATACCTTCATAAATATGTCAGCTACCTGATCCTCTGTGCTGACATAAACTAGATCAATAAGTCCTAGTAAGACCCTCTCCCGCACATAGTGATAGTGCACCTCAATGTGCTTTTTTCTAGCATGATAGACTGGGTTATTTGCCAAGTGTATACTACTCATGTTGTCACAATAAATGACAAGTGGCCCATCTGTAGGCTGATGCATATTATAAAGTAGCTTATGCAACCAAGCTACCTCACATGCAGCCATTGCTACGCCCCTGTACTCAGCCTCTATGCTCGACAAGGCAACTATAGGCTGTTTCTTGCTACTCCAAGTGACTGCAGCACTCCCAAAAGAGAACACATATCCACTAGTAGATCGTCTATCAGAAATACTACCAGCCCAATTAGCATCAGTGTATCCATGCAACTGTATCTGAACCCCAGTCTCATAAAGTAGTCCATACTGCAATGTGGACTTCACATACCTAAGTATGCGTCTAGCCGCATCCAAATGCAGTTTCCTTGGAGCCTGCATAAACTGACTTACCAATCCAATAGCATAGCTCAAATCTGGCCTGGTAATAGTCATATAAATCAAGCTTCCTACTATGCGTCTGTACATAGTAGAGTCTTCCAAAAGCTCACATGCATCTGCGCTCAGCTTCATATTCTGCTCCAAAGGAACTGAAATAGGCTTACAGCCTGTCATCCCATATTTGGACAGCATGTCCAATCCATACTGCCTCTACAAGAGCTGTATCCCACTTGGTGATCTAATCACCTCAATGCCCAAGAAATAACGCAGCTCTCCCAAATCCTTCATCTCAAACTTCTGCTTCAACAGCATTTTCACATGAAGGATATCTTCATCACTGTCTCCTGTCATAATCAAATCATCAACATAAATGACAAGTAGCATAATACATTTCCTTGTTTTTCTCACATAAAGTGAGAAATCTGCATTGGAAATCTGAAAGCCAATAGTGACAAGATACTGTCCTATCTTGTCAGACCATGCTCTAGGTGCTTGCTTCAAGCCATACAAAGCTTTCTTCAACCTGCAAACAAACTCAGGATGAACAGCATGCACATAACCTGGTGGCTGCTCTATATAGACCTCTTCTTGCAAATCACCATGCAATAAGGCATTCTTTACATCCATCTGATGTAAAGACCATCCCTTTGATGCAGCCATAGCAATGACTTCTCTTACGGTTGCCATCCTTGCAACCGGACTGAATGTTTCTTCATAGTCAATGCTATATGTTTGTGCATACCCCTTGAATACTAATCTTGCCTTGTATCTGTTTACAGAACCATCTGCATTGTGCTTCACCTTATAAACCCACTTACAACCAATTGCATTCTTACCTTTAGGCAAAGGTACCAATTCCCATGTAGCATTTGCTTCCAAGGCATCCATTTCTTCAACCATGACTTTCTCCCATTTTTCTTTTCCCATGGCTTGCTCAAAAGAAGTGGGTTCTGGTTCCTGTATCACTTTGACCATATATGCATAGTGAATGGCTGCAAATCCATCATATTTCAGCATATCCACAGGATACCTAGCTCTCGTAGACCTGCGCAAAGTAGGTTCACTCCCAGGTGCTCTCAAAACATCCCTGGTCTTTCTTACTCCAGGTGTAACAATAGAAGGAATACCCAACTCATCATCAATTCTCTGTTCTGAGCCACTAGATTCACCATCCACATAAGAGTGACCTGCATTCACATCAAACATGGGCTGATCTACCTTCTTTTTTCCTTTTCGTGATACCTACATACCACTATCTGCATTGCTTTGAGAAGATTCTCCTGATCCCAATCTGCCTGTCCATGGCGAAGAATGTGAACAACTGCTAGAGGACGCTCCAGGTCCACTAATATTTTGTGACTACTACTGTGAATTCTGTGCAGCATTACCATTTTGTGCATCTACATCATCAATCACATTTACTGGTTTATACTAGCTACTCATCTCATAAAAAACAACATCTCTGCTCACTGTAAACTTACGAGTAGAAGGGTTATAATATCTATACCCTTTTTGCTGCAGAGAGTAACCAATAAAGATACACTTCTCAGCTTTTGGATCCAACTTGGATCTCAACTCATCTGGCACATGTACATAGGCAATGCAACCAAAAATTTTTAAATGATAAATATATGGTTTCCTACCAGTATACCTCTCCTCTGGAGTCATCCCATGTATTGCTACAGTGGGAGTCCTGTTCATTATGTAGACTGCTGTAGCAACTGCCTCAGCCCAATAAAAATCTGGCAGGTCTTTTTCATTGAGCATGGCACGAGATACCTCTCCAATATGCTTGTTTTTCCTTTCTGTAATTCCATTTTGTTATGGGGTATGACTGCATGAATATTGCTGCTTTATGCCATGCTCCTGCAGGAACCTTGCAAACTCATTTGAGAGGTACTCTCCCCCTCTATCTGACCTTAGGCATTTTATTTGTAGGCCTATTTCTTTTTCAACCATAGCTTTAAGAGTTTTGAAATGCCCAAACACTTCACTTTTCTTTTTCATAAAATACACCCAAACTTTTCTGCTATAGTCATCAATAAAAGTGACAAAATAATGACAGCCTCCAAGAGATGCAGCTTTAGTAGTCCACACATCAGAGTGGATTAATTCCAATGGCTTCTTACTCTCTTGAACATGTCTAGGAAATGGTTTCCTTGCCTGTTTTCCAAACTGACAGGCTTCACATACGTTATGCATTTCTGCAACCTTGAATTTAGACAATCCTGCAACAATATTTTGGGCCTGCATTGATTTAAGTCGCTGTATATTAACATGACCAATGCGTTTATGCCAGATATCAATATCTGCAACTACATCAGTCCCATGTTCAAACATTGCTGCACTCAATTCAGGCATGTCTGCATCCAATGTAAACATTCTGCCCTTCTTCTTTCCTTTTACTATCAAGTGACCTTTATTTTTCATATCCTCAACAAAGCATCCATGAGGATTAAATCTGACCTGCAAGCCCTGCTCAACCATTTGACCAACAAAAACCAGATTCTTGGTGATATTCGGGACATGAAATATATCGGACAGGTATTTCTTTTTCCCATCTTGCATAGACAAGGAATTTTTCCAATCTGCACAATAGGATGTGCAGTATCATCATCAGTCTCCACAAATCCTGGTTTTTCCATTTTCCTTGCATCCTCCATCCATTCTGCATGACCTGTCATGTGGTTTGATGCACCTGAGTCAACATACCATACATCCTTGCTTTCTTCTGCACTTGTCACAGAATTGTTCATGTGTTACACCATAAACAAATGCTCATTTCTGTCATCACCCTGTCTACTAGAAGATGCATAATTCCCTTGTTGCAGTTTTCCATTCATGATGTCATTCTGCTTTTTATAGCAATCTTTAGCCATATGACCCATTTTACCACAGTAGTAGCATTCAACATTGTTGTTTGCATTTTGGCCTCTTTGCCATCCACCACGACCTCTTTGGCTCCCCCTGCCTCTAGAGTTACCACGTCCTCCTCCATAGGACTGGTTTTCTTGAGTTTGCTGCATATTCTGATTTCTACCACGGCCTCCAAATCGGCCTCCTCTACCTCTGCCTCTACCTCTTCCAGCATTTGAGTAGAAGACAGTTTCTTTTGAAGTTCCTCCTGAAGAAGATGCACCACCATTTCTCTGCTCCTCAGAAATTAGAAGAGCAATTAACTCCTCAAAATCAGGAAATCTTTCACGAACTGAAATGGATGTCCGAAACTGTGCATAATCCTTTCCTAGACCATTCAAGGTCACAGAAACTAAATCATCATCTGCCACTGGCGACCCAATGGAAGCAAGTGTATCTGCGATCTTCTTCACCTTCATGTGGTAGTCATTGATACTCATATTTTCTCTTTGCACATTATGCAACTCTTGCTTGAGCTGCATTTTCCTGGCTTGCGTATTTGTGCTATAAATTTTTGACAAAGTATCCCATGCCTCCTTTGGCGTAATTGCATCTTGAATATGCACAATCATAGAGTCTGAAATGCTGATAGATAGGCAGTACATAACTTTCCTGGCTCTCTCATGCCATGCTTTAAATGCCTACATTTGCTGTTGATTGGGAACATTAGGAAGAACTGGTTCTTCTTCATTTCCTGCAACAAATTCCCAATATCCTTTTCCCATAAGGAAATTCGTCATTCTAAACTTCCATGCTTGGAAGTTGTTCTTGTTAAGCTTTTCAGTTACAATCTGTGAAAGAGAATCAGATGCCATTATAGAACACTGCAAAAAATTCTGTCACTGCAAAAAACACAGCTTCACCCTCACAAGGGCAAATCTGCAAAACTGGCGAAAGTGGTATTTGACCACACAGTCACTTCCTAGTGACGATTTTGCATAAACAGGAACCAAGGATGATTCTGTAACTTCCAATGTCTCTACACACAAGCATACGATGCAATTTCTATGGTAACTTTTCACCGACCTATAGAATAGTGGTCGCATAGCATAAAACTGGGCCTTTTCCTGAGTGCGTGCAGAAAACTTCCGCCTCCAAAACAGGCCCCGAAATGGCCTCAAATAAAAAAAACAGGGTCGCCAAGGGCTAAAGCCCTTACCCGCAGCATATACTGCCCTCATGCTTCACCGCAAAGGGCATCTCAACTTGAGACAATGCACTCTTGCAATTTCTAGCTGTGCTACCTGTGCAGAGATCTTCTCCCAAAACAGAAAATAAAAGCAACACTGCTCCTCTTACCAGAACACCGCGAGCTTGGCTTGCTTTCTTGAGCTCCTTACTACGAACAAGGCTCTGATACCATGTCAAGATTGGGGGAGAGAAGGAAGGAGTCTCACTTGTAGCTTTCTTGCTTGCACAATGGGGGAATACACACAGAGGTGGAGGCTAAAAACAGTTTTCCTCTTCTTAGTTGTGTAAGCCAAAAGAACTCTAGTACAAAGAAATAGAAGAACCCTATATAGGGGTCTCGAACCAAACTCAACTAACTAAGGTGGCATACTAACTGAGCCATGAACTAGAGTAGATAAGGATAGCTGTCATGTAGCTATTATTCATGGGCGGTGTACCAACCGCATCTGCAACTGACATGTCGGTGACATAAATGCACAACGGTCACCTTGGCATATCACGAGTGGAGCTCGATATCTCAACAAAAGTCAAGATTTAAAGCTTTAGCTATGGTTGCCAGTTAGGGTTCTAGAGGACAGGGGCCTGGTTTTTCACTCTACCTGGACTATACACACCATCATTTTCAGAGTTTTTTAATGAGAAGAAAGTCTAGATACTGAGCTTCAATTTCCCTATGATGGCTTCCTGGATTTCACCTCACGCTGCTACGAGCACAGATGTACGACGGATTGTTTCCAAAAAACACACAATTGAGTAAAGCAGAGTAAGAGATTGAAGTAAAAAGTACAATAGCATCGCATTAAAAAGTGAACCAAGTATATGCCTTTATAGCTTTCCAGCTTCTCCACTCTCCTCATTGTGCTTATGGGATATAAGTATCCTCATCATGCAATATACATCATTTGATCTAATTTGCAACAAAATATGCATGGGCTTTGTGTTGGGTCAATGTCTTCTGTTGCAAATTAAGGTTACTAAGCATACAAGTAAGCAAATAATTTCTAGAACTACTCGTATAAAAGAAAATGTAATGGATGAATTGGTTAGGGATATGATGACTTGTAAATTGAAGCCTACAAAGATGGAGTGAAAGGGGTAGTCTACATATCCAAGAGTTCGGATTAGAGAATCCTTTGTATGGGAATGCATCTAATGTGATAGAATTGAGTATGAGCATAATGATTGTGATATGTATAAATACACATTGGGCAATAATTTGATTTTCTTTAAGGATGACAAGATCCATTTGCATGAGACCATACTATTACTCTTTCCTAAATTTTAATTGGGTGGCATGCAAAAGTTAGTTGATGATATGTATGCAAATAATATATACGTTGTAGTTGAAAACACTATGTACGGTTTGTAGATTGAGAAAGATCTTAGTTGTGTATCTATATTTGGCAAGAAAATAGATATTTGGACACTTACTATGCATACAACTTTGAAGAGGGAAAAATACTTATAGCAATAGACTTGAATGAAACACAAAAGAGTATTCAACAAAAGACAAGTTAGGATACTCTAGAAGATTCCTTTTCTATTTATGTTATCTTTCTAAGTCTCAGAATATATTAGGAAAAAAATAAACTCACCAATGGGCCCTTAAAAATAGTATAGTTTAAGATGTGGGTCTTTTCGATTGTCCAATAGGAACGCTAGATATTGACATCCATGGAGGGTGAATCTTCTCTCTCCAAATCTTGGGTTTTTTATTAAAAAAGGGGTAGTGGGGGATTTAAAAAAAGGGAGAATGAATAGTACACAAAAATTGAGTTTCTCTCACCTCATATTTCTCCCCTTTTTTGGAAAATTTTCACTTTTGGTTTTTTTCCCTTTCACAAAATCAGTTTGACCCAAAAGTTGAGCAGCAGACCACTTTTCCTCTCTTCTCTATATTGGTGAATTTTTGTCTCCATTGATACTCCTTGGTGAGAGTAATTAGGATTTTGAACGTTCTACTTACCTCTACACTTTCTTCTCTATGCAACTCCACATTTTGTGCAAAGCACAGGTGCCCATCTCTCTTTACATTTTCTCTTCTTTGCTATTTTTTCAATAGAGTTTGATGTCATTTCTTACTATTATTGCTATTTTATTGTAGAGGTTGTTTTGGGAAGGAGGCATAGGTGCTCATCTCTCTCTCTCTCTCTCTCTCTCTTTCTCTCTCTCTCTCTCTCTCTCCTTCCTTTTCCCCCTTTCTCTATGTGTTGTTTCTCTTTTATATTGTGTTTTCAATAAAATTTGATGTTGGTTCTAATTGTTGTTTTCTTGAAAAGTTTATTTGGAGTAAGAGAAAAATGTGTTAATCTATATGTGTGTGTGTGTGTGTTTTGTTTTTTTTAAATGTTATGCTTTCAATAAAGCATGATATTAGTTCTAACCCTTGTTGTTGTTCTATTGCAAATATCATTTTTGGCGACATTGCATAAGTGCTCATCTCTCTCTCCCTCTCTCTTTCTCTCTCTATGTTTCCTCTTTTTTACTATTTTTTCAGTATATCTTCATGTATATACTAACTCTTGCTATTGTCTTTTTTGTAGAGATCAATTTGGGCAAGAGTTCATAGGTGCTCATTTCTTTCTCTCATGTATACTCACACACTTTCTCTTTCTCCCTCCTTGTTTTTTCCCATTTCTACTATCTTTAGAATAGGTTTTGATGCTAATTCTAACTTAAGGATCAATTGTTGTTGTAGCACTTAATACAAGGTAGAGCAGCAGAGATTTTGTAGCTCAATTTATGGGTAAATCTGCTGTATTTTGTGATGCCAAAATTTATTCATTTTATTAGTGACTTTTATGTTTGATGGGATTGATGTTTTCTTTTATCCATCTTTCGCAATGGATTTTGATCAGCAACGATCCAATCTTATCTTCAATAGATCAACTTATAGGTAAATTGGCCCTATTTTGTGTTGCTTCTATTCATGCAGTTACCTAGACATTTTTTGTTACAAGGGAATCATGCATGTACTTTTGTTAAAAGGGATTCATGCAAGTTTTTTTTTTTTTGCACATGCAAGTATTGTACAAGGTTTAAGTGAAGCACATAATTCTTGATCGACTATTTTACTATGGTGAGTGATTCCTTTGTGTTGCATGATATGGTCTACTAGAAGTCAGTCGTTCAAAAATCCTCTGCTTTATTGGTCCCGTGTGTCCATTCGGATCTCCATGCCAATTGGCAATGATCCATGAAACTCTTGTATCATATCATCCATGTAATGCACAATGTGTTGAGTCATAGAATATCTTAGGTTTCAATCCAATGTGCCTATTAAGATTTGCATGCCATGTGATTGCTATCCTTATAACAACTACTCCGTGATACCCACGTTTTATACAATGTATTCAGTCAAATCAAACTCCTATTCATTATAATGAAATTTGTTTTGATAAAATTCTATTCTTGTGCTATTATTTCCATTATATTTCATGCAAATAGCATGATTAAAGTAATGCCTTGAAATTGAGTCTATACTTTGTGTCCATGTCCATATCCACATGCATTTTGATATCGATGTTTGTGTTTGTTTACAAAAGTGTAAACATCTCTTAATTCCATGTTGATTTGTATGGCATATTGGTGATTACTAGATAGACTTAAAATGCTTACTGTTTAGGGGTTAATACATACTTCTTTATAGATTCTAATGCCTAGGTTAAAAATGCTTGAGAGAATAATAGGCATTATCTCGATAGAAATACATAACAAAAAAGACGAAGAAGGGAATTGGATCATTGATACATATCATTTCTCGTCTTAGGTACATATGTGTTCAAGTATGAAGAGAGCTTTCAGGGTGAAAGCATTTGCAATTGCAAATGTATCAAAGCACTAGAAGGGTAAACTTTTAGCTCTCAGAAAAAGGAGTGTCGATTCTCACCTTGTAAGAGAGGCATTGGTATAACATGTATTCATGCAAAAACAAATATATATTGTGCCCATTGTGCCCTTTCAATGAATCATTGAGCCCCAACGAAACATGTTTTTTCCTATGACTCCAAGTACATATTACCCAAGGGGGGTCAAGAATATGGAACCCTTGAGTCTATGCACATACTAAATCTCAATAGCTCAGAATGGCCATTGTGTAGTAGCAACATTTTACACATGTGTAGCACAAAAATTTCAGTAGATATATTGAACTCTATGAAGCCAAGCACTAGCTCAAAGAATATACATATAAGCTAGTTCATACCAATTGCAATTTTCACACATATGTTCAAAGAATGTAAGCGTTTGAGACATACCAAAAGCACATACATTATAAAAAAAGGATCGAAGGATTATGTAACTAGGATTCTAGGCAAAATTTGGACATTGAAAATGATTCACAACCTTGACACAATAGAGTGTCAAGTCACAACAAGGGACATGGCTTTTACGTAAAATTTTTCTCTCTTAGTTGACTAGTATCTTACTTTGGGATGGATCATAGTAACTTCCCTTTCCAATTAGAGGTACTTTGTCACATGACAAACTTTATGCCTAGTGTTCAAGTACCGTAGATGGAGGATGATCAATGGTGAATGATTGTGCCTTGATCAAGACACATGTAAAAGTGTAGATGTGGATATAACTCTCATTTGTGAGGGCCATGAGCCCCAATTGTTGCAAATGGAGGATGATTGGCCCTTGAGTATAATGTGCTAGGAAATTACAATGTTAATTCAGAATCCACTTGCTAGCTTCTATTTTAAACTAGATGGTAGGAAAATTCAAAGTCGAGCTGAGGGTACTTTTACCAGTGGAAAGTGTGTGGCTCCGCATATTTTAGAAATTGTAGAGTCTCCCTAGAAATACCAACACCACAACTTGTGATATCCAACACTTGTAAATTTTTGGATTTTCTTGGCCAATGAAATATTGTCGCTTGCAAACTTGCCATATTTAAAAATTATGGTATTTATGCAAAATCATACACTTGCTATACAGTTTCCACATCGACACATTTACATATGCATGTGAAATACCCTTGTGCTTGCATTAGGGCTTTGGGAATCCATCGTAGCTTTGTATATGTTTTCTTACCATAATTCCAACTCTTTTCTTTGGGTTTACAGTAGGGGACACAAGGTCTAGGTTTCTTTGTGGATTAAGCCTTATCAAAATGAGAACTAGGCTTAGAGATCCATTTGGTTTCTTCTCTTTTAGTTGTTATCTTATTCATTGGTTTTCTCTAAATATTTTGATCTTGCTTTGGGTTATTGAGTAGTTTTCTACCCCCTCCCTAGAGTTGATGCAAGGTTGAGACATCAGTGTGGTGACGTTGCACACATTGTAGAAGCCTAGGCATCCTTTCTAAATATTGTGACAATTTTGACATTTCCTAAGACAAAGTGGATGCATTGGGCCTCATAATCAGCATTACACTGAGTGTATTTTCTGGAGGCTTGCCTCAACATTATTTCCATGCCCAACCCCTCAATGTTCTCCATAACACATAAAATCACATGCTTCCATAGAAATTCAATTGTAGTTCTTGCATAATTTTCTTGGTTACTCTTGCTTCAACCCATTTTGTAAGGTAGTAAATGGCCACAATGATATACTTGTCTTGTGAATATAGAGCTCTAGGGATAATGGATCCAATGAAGTCAATGCCCCATTTTTTAAATGGTTGGTATGATATCACTAGCATCAATTCCATTCTCTCTTTTTTGATGGGTAGTTTTTTGCACTAGTACTCATCAAAATGCTTGAAAAATTTAATAGTGTTGTGGAATGGTGTAGGCTACCATAATTGAAATTAAAGAACATTGCATGTAGTGGTCTCTCCATTGAAGTTTCCTTCTATAGTTCTAGTGAGCACATCATGCATTTCATTTTTGTAGACACATCTCCTTCACAATCCATCGTACCCAAATGATAAAACTGATTGGCAATCAACTAATAAGGTTTAACTCTTAGAATGAGTTGTCATAGTCTGGCCTTCTCAATTGGGCAATCTAGGATCCCTTTCTCCAAAGTCTAAATTATATCAACTATTGAATAGGGTATAAGTTCTACTTTGTAAATGTCTCTTTCACTAGAAATCTTGAAAGGATGAACATTAGGTAGGTCATCCATGATGCCCTTCTCATCTACATCTCAAGTGGACGTGAGAGATGTGTGATCCGCCATGTAGTGCTATTTTCCCTTACGCACCACCACAGAGAATAAAAATTCATGTAAATCTAGTAATCATTTGGCAACCCACCCAGTTGCACAAGACTTCCACAAGGTAAAGCAATTCATGATGATATAGAAAGAAGGTGAAAGGTGTTGCTAGTAGATAATGCCTAAATTTCTTCACTACAAACACCATAGCTAACCCTTCTTGTTCTATTAGTGAGTAATTGATTTCAACATTAGTGAGTTGTCCTCTTGAAGAGCTCACTAGAAAATCCATATTATGCTTACCAAATTGACATAACACCTCTTCCATAGCAAATTTTGAAGCATCAATGTGCACATAGAAAGTGATGGATCAATTTGGGACTCTTGAGATAGGTGTCGAGGTTAGAGCCTATTTAAGACACTCATAGCTTGCTAACATTTTTCTACCTCTCAAACACAACTAGGAGTTTGTATAGAGGTCTAGCAATCAATGTGTAGTTCAACACAAACTACTGATAATATCCGATATGACCTAGGAAGCATTGGATTCCCTTGTGGTTGGTCTAAAGGACAACATCCATGATCACTTTAACTTTCAAAAATTCATTGAAAATCCCATTCCTAGACATTATGTATCCTAGTTTACAACTATATTTGACCCAAAACTTACACTTCAAGGCATTCAATGAGAGACTATACTATCTACACCACTCAAATACTATACGTAGATTTTCGAGGTGTTGGTATGAACACACAAGTTATTGAGACATACTTCTAATCATCTCTTGAGCATGTCTTTGAAAATTTCACACATGAGACATTGGAGGTAGCAAGGATATTAGTGAGCCCGAAGGGCATGAATAAATATACATGCAAACACTTTCCATTCCATAGAAAATGTAGTTTTGTGTCTATCATATGGCTGGACTTGCACTTGGTTATATCCTAAAAATCCATCGAGGAAGCTATATGCTTCCTTGCCTCATACTCTCTTAAGCATGTGCTCAATGTAAGGAAAATGATACTTGTCTTTCTTCTTCATTATATTGACTTTTTTGTGATTAACACATGGTTGGATCTTTGTACTCCTTTTTATTATAATCACAATGGGTGATACAAAGTCCATGTGCTCAATCTTATAAATGAATCTAGTGTTAAAAAACTTATAAAAATTTTTATTTACAACATGAGCATTCTTAGGATTCATAGTGTAAGGCCTTTGCTTGTGTTATAAGGTATGAGATACATGCTTAACTTTCTTATATACTAAAAATATATATGGTAAATATTATGCTTGCGCAGAGAGAGAAGAGATGAGAGAAAATAAAGTTGTATATATATATATATATATATATTGACAACACACTAGGGACTGGAAGATGGGCCAGTCCTCTCCCCTTGTGGAGTTATATTATTGACAAGGAGTAAACTCCTTTGTTACACATAAACCAATTCTTACTTGTAGATCTTGGAAACAATATCATGATTCCTTGCACTGTATACAACCGGCTAACACTTGCACAACTTGGAATTTGGCACCTTTTGATCCTTCTTGAGTCTCCTTCTCTCCTACACATCTCTCCTACACAATATGTGTGGGCTCTCCTCTTGGCGCTTGATTTTAGTAGAGCTTCCGCAGCACTTGCACCTTCTCTTCTCCTCTTGGAACTTGATTTCAGCAGAGCTTCCGTAGCACTTGTGCCTTCTCTTCTCATCTTGGAACTTGATTTTAGCAGAGCTTCAGCAACACTTGCACCTTCGCTTCTCCTCTTGGATGCATGCAAAGTGATGCTTCCTTCACCTCTCCCCTCACTTCTAGAGGATCACATCTCTTGTCTTTCTTAGTGAGAGAATTACCTCTTTTGTCTTTCTTAATGAAAGAAAAGACCTTAAACCTTGAATTGTAAGGGAGAGGATGACCCTAAATGAATGCAATGCTCATTGCACAAGTAAACGTTCCCAAGCATCCCCGGATGCACACATAAATACATATACACATTGCTAATGCACTTCCTATTCTTAGAAATTAATCCATCTCCATTTATGTGTAACTCCTTGGTTCTTGTGTACACTCTTACACTTGGTAGATAATTCTTTTCCCCTTCATAACTTGTACTCCCTATACCAGATATCCCCGTCATAGTGCTCTGATCACCCCATTAAGTGATGCACTAGGAATATTGGTCTCTGAATGGTCTCATGGCCATGCTAGATCATCATCAACACTTAAAGAAAAGTGAGTCATCAATTTATTGACATAAAATTTTTTACAATAGAGAATGTGTAATAAGAAATCAATTTAGTGACAACTTGATCGGTGTTGTGTCAACCATAGGGATATCATGAGTCCCTATATTTGAATCAATGCCTTTCATCTCTTCCATGGCCCATGTGAACACATTTGAGAACTCTTCCAAGAGGTGAGTGAGGTTGGTCTCCTCCTCCTCATTCAAGTGATGAACTATGAACATAGGCTAGGGGCTTGTTTCCTTTCTTTGCCAAAATGACTTCCTTGACCTTGATAGATTCCTTGATGGGTTTACTGGCCTAGCCTTTTCATTGGCTTCCCCTAGCACCACTATTTGATCACCTTTTTTAATTATTGTGAAGCATTTTGGAAGATGGTGAGGTCTCTTCTATCATTCTACTTTTGACCCCTTGTCATGCTTCCCTCTATCCTTCTTCAATCTTCTATGCCTTAGGTGGACTAAAATGTACCCTTTAGTGTGTCAAGTCTTGATAGAGAGTTATGATATCTTAGGATCAGTATCAAAGCTCACTTTGGAATTTGATTTGAATTTTTAGCTTTCACTGAAAGGAGTCCCCCTCCCTCCCCCCAATGGTCAAAGCCTTGATGCTAATCCTATTTCAAATAGAGTTGTAGATTCAGGTTGGGTCAATCTTGATTATTCATAATCAACCACATCTAGGTGTTCTAGCTAGGTCTAATCACAATCCATCATGATGACTCCTTTCTCTATCCTAAACACATTAGGCTCTTTACAATTAGTGTTCATATTTATATGAAATTTTCCACATCTTAGTATCATAGTTGATGGCATTTACTTCCTCATCACTCTCTTTACTTACTGAGTCACAATCTATGTATTCATCATCTAAATACCTAGAGGGCTCTCCTTTGCCCAATTGTACATGAGATTCAGATCATGTATTCTAATCCATTTCCATTTTGACTCTAATTCCATGAGGTCTTTGAGAGGTTTTAGGTTGGCTATTGAGTTGTTAGCTAGCTTTCTCCCCAAATACTCAAGGATCCTATGCAATTCAAATTTTCTTGCTAGGACGTGGTATGCCATGGGCATTGGCCTTTTGCCTCAACTTATTGCCATTATGCATAGGGTATCATGGGGATGTATCATTGCTCTTAGGTATAAAAGTCTTTGTAGCTTCCTTGAATGTGCTCACCTTCTCCACAACCCTTTTGTAATCATTATGCTCTTCAAAAGTCAATGGTAGCAAGCACATGCATCCAATTTTACTTATCCCCTAGATAGAAAATGTATTTGGTCATGGGGTCATAGTTGCATTTGCCATGTGATTCTCCTTTGAGCACAATGGAAATGGCATCTAGGTTGACTAGATAGGTCATCCATGTGTCCAACTCCACTCAAACTTCTTTGATTCTATTTCCAAAGAGCATTAACCCATTACCCCAGTCCTGTAACACTCAGATACCTCGCATCTAGGGTCTTCCCACAAAAAGATGTTGTAGCTCTCACACCCTTCATCACAATGGATTTCACTAAGAACTAGACTCTGGTTATCTTAGTTGGAAAATCCTTCAACTCTCCACATGGAGAAAAAATTGTGTTGTTAGTGATAAGTGTGATGTTAAACTTAGCACTTTCCATAGGGGGACTACCCTACATTTGTAACACTATGGCTAAGGACACATCTAGTAGGATAGCACACATCTTAGTCCCTTTCCAAGGGCATTACTCTATAGTGACCTCAGTACTGGGGAGTATCACACTTGGAATACGGGTGTCATTATCTACTCCCCTGTATATTTTTGTTTGTTATTGCCTCAAACCCATGCCTTAAATGTATTCCATAGTCCCCAATTTTGTCTCATTAGTTTTCCCAAGGGCACGACACTTGAGTGGATTGAAGAGTAATAGTAGTCCTACATCAACGTTGTTGATTTTTCCTCTTTCGATTGTGGAAATTCTATTTCTAGGTTGTGTTGAGGCATCATGGATTCATCTAAGTGAGCTTGAGGTTCCTACCTTTCGCTCATCACACTGATCATATGTAAGTTAGCATAAAGAGGGTGACTCTACGTTAGATCTTTCTTGATCCTTATAATGCAGTATTGGCTATCACATATGTTAGAAAGCATTTGATCGAATGGTGAAATGTCATTCTTGTAGTAGAATGAACAAAGTGGTTGATTTATTGAAAGATATTGTGATACTGCAAGAGTCCTTGCTTTGGCCAAGAGGTAGCTTAAGGAGAAGATTTAGCTGCATGGTAAAATCTCACAGTATATTGGGAAAAATAATAGAAATTACATATTATATTATAAGAAAAGATTTGACCACATGGCCAAATCTTAGATTGTGGTGGATAAAATAATACGAAGTACTTATATTGTAAGAAAATTTTTGACCATATGGTCTTATCTATAGAGTGATGAAAGATCATGATATGTGTTGTTAGAAAAGCAAATTTCATCCTATGGCAAAATCATATATTGCATTCCGTGTAATATGATTTATTGAGTATTGGTAAGTATTGTATGGCCATATGTTTATTGCAAAATCGTAAAAAAATTAAAAATAAAATATTATATATATATATATATTTATTTACTTTGAAAATATAGTATAATAGAGAATGCTATATAGTAAAGTATAATATGATGCATAAGAACTTTATAAAATGTTCTAATATTAGTCATGGATACAAGAAATATAAGGCTAGATTTAGCCTTGAGGCGAAACCTTAAGGTATATAACATCACACAATAGAAAGAAAGATTAGTATTTTGAAAGCACCCATTGATGAAAGCATTGTACAAACCATTTATTTTATATTCTCATCCAAGAGAGTTTTTTCAACACTACACAAATCATATATTTTAGATTCACAACACTGAGAGTAGTTTCAGCTGTGCACAAAATCTTGTTTTTCATATTCACAGCAAAAAAGCTATCATTTGCAAGGTAGTGGCCGAAATAAAAAAAGACAAGCACTCCAAGAGATCAATCAAGCAATTGGGAAGAAGAAGAAGACATTGAATTTCCATGAGTAACTACCTTATCTCATTGCTATAAAAGTAAAGATTGCATTTAATTTTCATAAATGATTCTTATTTAGATAATGCTTATGGTGCTTGATCTTAATATCAGTCTTATATCAATCATATGAAAGATTAGTAGTGTGATTTTTAGCAATTGTATGGATTGAATTGATTAAGAGAGAGTATGCAATACTAGACATTATAAAAGAAGTGGAAAATCACTAGTACCAAATCAGTGTAATTTAACTCAAAATAAAAAATAAAGTAGGAAAGAGTTTAAAACTTGTTGTAGTTAGTAGAAGTAAGCAATCTATGCTAGTACGAATGTAATAAAAATCACTTCTGAGAGTAGACACGTTATGGAGTGGTGATCATTCACTGCCCTTTAAAATTTCTGAATCCTTGGGGCAAGATTTCTGATTTGAAGATGCTAGTAGTTTTGGTCAGAATATCCAAATTCAAATCAAAATTTACAATGTACAATTTGTTTCAATTGAGAAAATGAAACAATAGAGGGTACTTAGAGAAGAGCAAGGGGACATAACCGCCAAAGATTAGGACCGCAAAACTTGCTGTAAGAGAGGGGTGACAAGAGCAAAGATAAAAAGGTAGAGGTTTAGGGATGCAAAACTTGCAGCTGTAAAAATGCAACAGAGAAAACACTCACGCCAAAGAGTTGTGTGAAAGAGAGAGAGAGAGAAAGAGAAACTGGTTTTGAAAAATGTCATGAGCAGTTGTTGTAAAGACTAAGCTCGTAAAAGGGATCATTTAATGTATCCTGCTATTTGGATTACCATAACTTGTTATGGAATACAATTAGATTTAGATCTTTATTTTGTAACTATTTTTAAATTTATTTAAATATTTCAAGTCATGATTTTTCAAAAATCATGTAATGGCTATATTGTCGTCCACCAAGTTCTACCAACAACCACCCTTAGACCTCGCCGCTGGGGGTGTTGTCCCCAAACCCCCATTCGGGGTGCTTCTCCCCAACCCCCACTGGGGGCATTGCCCCTAGACCCCCACCGAGAGAGGCACTACCCCTCAGATCCCTTATTGGGGGTGTTTCCCCTCCCCCCCCCCCCCCCCCCAATTCCCCATCGGGCAGGGGTAGTGCCCCTAGACCCCCATTGAGGGCGTTGCCCCGACCCCCACCATGGACACTACCCCTAGAATCTCACTGGGATCATTTCTCCTAGACCCCCCTCCCCCCTTTAAAAACCCACGTTTGGGATACTACCCCTATTTCCACAATTAGAGATATTGTCTACACAATCCTTGTCTGCCATGCTAGAGACTCTATTCTCAAACTATCACTATGGTGACTTCAAAATCCTCAATGACATTACACATTAAATATACATAATCTTACAAAATATGATTTAATATATTTTAATTATATTTATTAATTATTAATAAAATTAAATTAGAATATATTTTGATACTATGTTTCATGATATACACATAGTAGGATATATTAATATAACATGATCTAGACTTAAATAGTATAACATAAAACAAATATAATATGATACAGTTCACTATTATGAACAAGTAGGCACTATAATATTTATAAATATTTAACAATCATACAAATTATCTTTTCTTCTCTAATAGCTTCTAACTGATAGTGAAATTTCCACAATCTTTATAGCTTCATGTCATAGGGAATGAAATTTCCTTTTCTTTGGAGGTCCTTATGGTTTCAACATTTAAGCACGAGGTCAATGTTTCTCATAAAATATATTTATCCTTGTTTTAATGTGGATACATGTAATAAAGGTTTTGATTATTTTATCAAATATTTTCTTATGGAGATCACAAAGAATGTTTATCGTTGTTGACATACAATAGAGGCTTTGACCATTTGGCTAAATCTTATTCTATGGACATCACAAACAATTATTATCCTTGCTATTATCTAGGTTACATACAATACATGTTTTGATTATATGGCTAAATCCTTTCTTGTGAACATCACAAAGAATTTCAATCCTAAGTCATGTAAAATACTTGCAATAGATATTTTGACCATCTAGCTAAATCTTTTTCCATAAAGATCACAATGAATTTTTATCCTTGTTGTATGTATTTTACTTGAGGTTTTAACCATCTGGCTAAATTTTCTTCTATGGAGACCACAACAAAATTTTATCCTTTTTGTCATGTGGAATACATACAACAAAAGTTTCAATCATTTGACTATGTCTTTTTCTATGGGGATCACATTGAATTTTTATATTTGCTATGCTATGGAATATATACAATAGATTTTTAACTAGGTGGCTAACTCTTTTCCTATATACTTATTAAAGAATTTTAATCATTGTTCTCATATTGAATAGATATAGTACAAGTTTTGACCATTTGTTATATCTTTCCCCAAAATGAGAACACACAATGAAGGTTTTGCTTACACAACAAGTAGCCAATAAAATAAGGTAAAATCAAGGTTAACTAAAAATAATAGATGAATCTTTTCTTCTTTAGTGTTGTATCTTATCTATATTTTGTGTTGTATCTTATCTATACTTTGTGTCTTATCTATACTTTGTATTGTATCTTATCTATACTTTGTGTACATTGAAAAGTGTGTGGAAGAAAGAGAAAAAACTAGCAAGAAAACGTTTTGGGCCTCCATCTCTCTTCTTGTCTCTTGAGTGAGCTTCTCCTTGTGCATTCTGTGTGTGTTCGGCGCAGCATCTTGAGCAAGTCCCCCCACCACGCGATTCTTGATATGGTATCAGAGCCGCGCCTTTGAGAGAGGTTGATTTCGAAGGCTGAAGTGAAGGAGAAGAAGCAAGGTTCGAGCAAGCAAGCCACGGGTAAGAAGCTCTCCCATTCTTCCACTCTTTCTCTTGGACAGTGTCTGTGGAGGTACCAGAAGCAAGGCAGAGGAAAAATCTCAGATTGTAGTGCGATTTCGTGTGCGCGAAGAGCGCTGTGTATTTTGCAAATAAGTTCTTTACGGCTTGTCCGCTGCTATTTTGGCCATCCGAGGTCATTTCAGGCCTCGTTTTAGAGCCGCAAGGTTGCGGACATAGCAGTTCGAGATACCCTGCAATTTTAGCTGTGTCTGCCGTATACAGGTGCACAGGTTACAGATTTCAGATCTATAAGTCAAAGGTGTTTATCAGCGAATAAACACAAGGTTTATCTGCAAATTGGTTGCAGATTGCATGTATTGTTGAGCAGACATTGAAAAAGGTTGTCTGGTGTATTGTTGTGCACTATCAGGTCGAGGGTTGCAGAAGATTTGCTTGCTATTTGGTATTAGTTTTGTGATAATGGTAGAGAACACTGGAAACCCCATAATTGAGAAGCTAGACAAGAACAACTACCCTTCATGGAAGTTCCATGTCACAAACTTCCTTATTGGAAAAGACCTCTATGAGTTTGTGTCAGGTGAAGAAAAGGAGCCGAAGGTGAGTGATCCTCCAACTACAGAAGAGACAAAGGCACAGAAGGAATGGAATGCAAAAGACAAAAATGTCATGTATTGTCTGTTTGCAGTAATTGATAATAATATCCTAGGACATATCAGAAATGCAGAGAATTCATATGCAGCTTGGACCATACTTGAAAGTATATTTTCTGTAAATACAAAGGCACGAAAGATTCAACTCAAGCAAGAGTTGAATACATTGAAGAAAGAGAAGATGTCTATCAATGAGTATGCATTGAAGGTAAGGAGCATTGCAGATGCCTTGGCAGTGATTGATGCAATGCCCGATGATGATGATTTGGTATCGTCTACCTTGGGTGGACTTAACAATGAAAAGGCTTGGAAGTCTTTTGTAACTTTCGTATATGTCAGAAAGCCATTTCCAGATTTCGATGAGTTGGTCTCCCTTATGATCACTGAAGAGATCAACATGTAGAGTGAGACATCTGAAAGAAGTGGTGAATAGGTCCAAGCTTTCTACTCCACTTCAAGAAGGGGACGTGGCAGGTTCTAAGCAGAAATATCATTGATGTTGTGCATACAGACATTTGGGGGCTTATACAAAATGTATCTCTTGGAGGAAGTTCATACTTTGTCACATTCATTGATGATTGTTCTAGAAAGCTGTGGGTATATTTTATGAAGGAAAAGAGTGAAGCGTTTGAGCACTTTAGAACTTTCAAGGCTGCAGTTGAAAGAGAAACATGCTTGAAAGTAAAGTTCTTGAGGTCAGATAGAGGGGGAGAGTACCTCTCAAATGAGTCTGAGGTCTCATGGGATAAAGAGACAGTTCACATGCAGGTATATCCCATAACAAAATGGGATTGCAGAAGGGAAAAATAGGCATATTGCAGAAGTTGCACGCGCCTTGATGGCTGAAAAGAATATGTCTAAGCATTTTTTGTCTGAGACTGTTCATATTGCTGTTTATATTATGAACAGAACTCCCACAACTGCAGTTCATGGGATGACTCCTGAAGAATGCTTTACTGGCAACAAGCCTGATGTATCGCACTTGAAGGTATTTGGCTGTGTTGCATATGTTTGTGTGCCAGATGAGCTACAAAAGAAGCTTGATCCAAAGGCAGAAAAATGTGTCTTTATTGGATACTCTTTAGAGCAGAAAGGGTATCGTTGTTATAACCCTGTCACATGTAAGTTCAGAGTGAGTAGGGATGTCATCTTTGATGGAATGAGCAGTTGGTATGCATCTAGTGGTGATGCATTGGATGATGATGATGATCATGACACTCATGTGCAGGCTAAAAAGCAAGAATCACGGACTCTTAGTGGACCAAAGACATCATCTAGTAGTCCTTGGTCTAGGAGACTAAGGAGTAGCTCTACATCTTCAGGTGCATCTAGTAGCATTACAGGTAAAGAAAAAGGAAAGAATAAAGTGTCAAATGGCATTGATGTAGTTCTTGATGAAGACTCCAGTGGCTCAGAGAGCTTGGATGATGAGCTTGGCATTCCTTTTGTCAGGACACCAGGTGTATAGAGAGCTCATAGTAATGTAAAGGCTCCATTGAGTGATCCGGTGGTACGCAAATCTAGCAGGGTCAAATACCTAGTTAAAAGATTTGTTTTTGAAGGTTATGCAGCTCACCATTATGCTTATATGGTGAAACTAGTTGAGGATGTTGAGCCCACTTGCTTTGAGGATGCTGTTGGTCATACTCATTGGGATGCAGCAATGGATGAGGAGATGGCTAGATTAGAGGCCAATAAGACTTGGGATCTAGTATCATTGCCAAAGGGCAAGAAAGCTATTGGATGTAAGTGGGTTTATAAGATTAAGGACAATGCAGATGGTTCTATTAGTAGGTACAAAGCTAGGCTGGTTGCAAAAGGCTATGCCCAGACATATGGCATAGATTATGATGAAACCTTCAGTCCACTTGCTAGGATGGCAACTGTCAGATGGGTGATTGCTTTGGCAATAGCCAAAGGTTGGAGGTTGTAGCAAATGGATGTGAAGAATGCCTTCTTGCATGGTGATTTGCAAGAAGAAGTGTATATGGATCAGCCAGTAGGTTATGAAGATTTAGAGCATCCCACGTATGTGTGCAGGTTGAAGAAGGCGCTCTATGGGCTCAAGCAAGCACCTAGAGCATGGTCTGACAAGATCAGAGAGTATCTTGTCAATATTGGCTTTTATATTTTTGATACTAATCACTCAATTTATGTGAGAAAGAGAGATGCAAGTTTGGTCATCATAGTCATCTATGTGGATGACTTGATTATTACAGGTGATAGTGATAGTGGGATTGCTGAAGTCAAGGACTTTTTGAAGAAGAAGTTTGAGATGAAGGATTTAGGTGAGCTAAGGTATTTCCTTGGCATTGAGGTGGTCAGATGTGATGATGGTATATGGCTATCCCAAAGACAATATGGCTTGGATATGTTGTCCAAGTATGGTATAACAGCATGCAAACCACTTTCAGTCCCGTTGGAGCAGAATGTAAAGTTGAGTGCTGATGTTAGGGATGAGATAGAAGATCCTACTATGTTCAGGAGGATAGTGGGGAGTTTGATCTACATAACCATTACAAGGCCAGACTTGAGTTACACTGTTGGTCTTGTGAGTCAGTTTATGCAAGTACCTAGAAAGCCACATTTGGATGCTGTCAGACGCATATTGAGATATGTGAAGTCCACATTACATTATGGACTTTTCTATGAGACATGTTTTTGGATACACAGATGCAGATTGGGCTGGTAGAATGTCTGATAGAAGATCTACCAGCGGATACATGTTCTCTCTTGGTAGTGCAGCAGTTTCCTGGAGCAGCAAAAAGCAATCTATAGTTGCTTTGTCGAGTATAGAGGCTGAGTATAGAGGTACTGCTGTTGCAACATGTGAGATAGTATGGTTATAAAAGTTATTGGCTGACTTAGATGTGCAGGTGGAAGGTCCAATTGTCATTTATTGTGACAATATGAGCAATATACAGTTGGCTAGGAACCCTATGTTCCATGCCAGGACAAAACATATTGAGATACACTACCACTTTGTGAGAGAGAAGGTACTAGCAGGTGAGATTGACTTGGTGTATGTTAGCATAGAGGATCAAATAGCTAACATCTTCACAAAGGCATTGGGTATAGAGAAGCTTCAAAAGTTTTGAAGCTTATTTGGAGTTGCAGAGATGCAGTTGAGCTTGAGGGGGAGTGTTGAGATGACAAGCTCAACACATGCGGACATTAATGATGGACCGCCTGGTTAGATGGGTCCACACGTCTACACTTAGCACGTCGGTGGTCATTATGACTCTCACATGGCCACTGACTCATTACTTATTATATTCAGATTGTTATACCTATTTATTACTGGCATAGTTATAGCGCCAGTCGACTAGTATAGTCGATTATGCATTGCTTGACTTAGTAGGCCACTTTCCTTTATGTTGTATCTTATCTATACTTTGTGTATATTGAAAAGTGTGTGGAAGAAGAAGAAGAAACCAAAAAGAAAACGTTTTGGGTCTCTATCTCTCTTCTTGTCTCTTGAGTGAGCTTCTCATTATGCATTCTATATGTGTTCGGCGCAGCATCTTGAGCAAGTCCCCCCACCACATGATTCTTGACAGGTTTATGAAGCTATAGGAGGTTTTGCAAAATGGAAAAAGAATGATGTAGTGGTTGTTTCAAACTTAATAACAATTCATGGCGAATGAGATGATTATGAATCAAACCATATCCTATCTTTTAAGGATATTGATGTGCTTAGCATTTGTGAAAGTTGGAGAGAACATAGAGTGATGCTATGGATAGAAGCCAATATGATGTTTGTTGGGATAGGGGTTATATTATTGGCTTTTTCATATAATGTGATAAACTTTGAATTGTTGGTAGAAGAGGATGTTGGTGTAATGGTAGATAAAGCCCTTGATCAAACCATAGAAACATATATAGGTGACAATCTCCACTATCTCACTTTGAAAATATGGCCTATTAAATAGGTCACCTTTGATGATGGAACATCATTGCTACAATAACAATCATACATGCAATTTATCTCTATAAACACTTGTGCCAAAAACATGGAAGATACCAATGAAGATTTTGTTTCTACAAAAAAATCAAATTTTGTTCAAAAAATATCATATTTTATGGTCAATAGAAAGCCTCGAATTATTGCCTCTAAAGGTGCAAACTTGAGGACTTCTATGGACTCCATTTCACAGGTTTTCATGATTGATTGCCACCAAGAAAAGTGTTGTCAGTTTGTTGATAGAAAAGCAATACAAATTACATAAATACTTTTGGAAATTCGGATTTGAAGACAACACAAACTTATATATTTATGACAAGTGTTGAATCATCATGTAGGATTGATCACGTGGGAATAAGGAAATACAGCTTTATCTTCGACGGACAAGTGGTATCTAGAAGGGCACACTACAACATACATGCCTTATACCAATGTTCAAAGTGATGTAAATGTTCATTTAAAAATTTTCCCCCATCATCGCTAAAAGCTTCGGTATAAGTGTCTCTATAAATTCATTGTAATGTTTGTGCAACTTCTCCAATATGCCTATTTTTTCTTTTTGCAACCCCATTTTGTTGTTGTGTATACCTGCAAGTAAATTTTCTCTTTATCCCATGGGTTCTCAAGAAGCCACTAAACTCATTAGAGAGGTACTCTCCCCCTTCATTTGATCTCAAGCACTTCACTTTTAAGCCTGTTTTTGTTTCAACAACTATCTTAAAAGATTTGAAGTGCTCAAACACATCACTCTTTTCCTTCATGAAGTATACACATAACTCCCTTGAACAATCATCAATAAATGTGACAAAGTATTTTCTCCTACCAAGAGATACAATCTGTGTAGGTCCCCCAAACATCTGTCTGAACTACATTAAGTATTTTTGTACTCACTTCTCTGTCATGCGAGAAGGGTTGTCTTGCCTGCTTACCAAACTAGCATGCTTCACAGACTTTATGCAATTCTACAACTCTAAAAGAAGGCAACCCTGTAACCAATCCTCTGGACTGCATTAATTTCAACCTTTGTACAGTTGCATGTCCGATATGTTTATGCCATATTTCAATATCTGCAACTACTCCTTTTCCTTTAGCATACATAGCAGCATCCACTGCAAGAATTCCAGCATCTAAAGTGAACATGCGACCAACTCTGCTTCCTTTTGCGACCAACATGCATTTATCATTAAAGTCTTCTACAAAAAAACATTTTGCATTGAGTCACACCTGCAACCCTTGCTATACCATTTGGCCAACAGACACTAGATTCATTGTGATTGATGGCACATGTAATACATATGTCAGACTCTTTGTTTAGCCATCATACAAGGACAAGGAAACCTTTCCAATGTGTGAAATTGGGTGGCATGAATCATTACCCGTCTGCACATAGCTTGGATTTTGTAAGTCCTCCATCTCTCCAAACCATTCAACATAACTAGTTATATGATTAGATGCACTTGAATCGACATACCATACATCATTATGTGTCCCCTTTCCTGTAGCTACATTCATCATATGTTGCATAACAAACAGACACTCATTTTTGTCTTCATTCTATCGTGAAGACGATGCACAGTTTCCATGCTACAATTTACCACTACGAATATCATCCTTCTTAGCATAAGAATTGGTTGTAATATGACATGTTTTGCCACAATAATGGCAAGCAATACTGGAATTTCCATAACCTCTATTCTGCCATCCACCTCTTCCTCTAGAGCTCCGCCTACCTCTAAATTTTCCTCGGCCTCTTGAAACTTGCATTTCACCAAATTTCTTATTCAACCTATTTTGTTAATTATGGTCAACACGTCCCATACCATGGCCTTTCGAAGAGAATCTACCACATCCCCTTCTTGAACTTGACTAAAATGCCTAAACCTATTCACCATTTGTTTCAGATGAGTCACCCTGCATATTGATCTCTTCGGTAATCATGAGAGAGATCAGCTCATCAAAATCTGAAAATGGCTTCCGTACGTATACTGAAGTAACAAATGATTTCCATGCCTTCTCATTATTAAGACCACTCAAAGTGGATGAAACCAAATCATCATCATCAAGCATTGCATCAATCGCTGCTAAAGCATCGGCAATGCTCCTCACCTTCAATACATACTCATTGACAGACATTTTTCCTTTCTTCAAGGCATTCAACTCTTGCTTGAGTTGAATCTTTCATGCCTTTGTATTTACTATAAACATATTCTCAAAAATTGTCCAAGCTGCATGTGAAGTTTCTTCATTCCTGATATATCCTAACATCGTATTATCAATGACTGCAGATAACTAGTATATCACCTTTTTTTCTTTCGCATTCCTTTCTTTCCATGCTTTTAATTCATCTACAATCGGAGGGATCCCCAGCTCTGGCTCCTTTTCTTCACACGAAACAAACTCATAAAGGCCTTTTCCAATGAGAAAGTTTGTCACACGGAACTTCCATGAAGGGTAGTTGTTCTTATCAAGCTTCTCAATAATGGGATTTCCACTATTCTTTGCCATTATCACAAACAAGGATACAATACAACAAGCTAGTCTTCTGCAATCATTCACAACACATGCACAGTAATACACCAAGCAACCTTTTTCACTAATTTCTCAATAGTACATGTAATCTGCAACCTATTTGTAGATAAACCTTATGTTTTCTTCCTATAAACACCTCAAAAATTACAGATTCAAAATTTGTAACTTGTGCACCCACTTTCTTCAATACAGTCGAAATCATAGTATACCTTGAAATTGTTGTCTGCAACCTTATGGCTCTAAAATAGGGTCTAAAATGGCCTCAAAAGCCCAAAATAACTGCGGGAAAGTCCTAAAGGGCCTATCCGTGGAATATACAGTGCTCTAATTGCACACCAAATCTCACAACAATTTGAGATTTTCACTTTATCCTTCTTCCGATGCCTCCACAGGTACTATCCAAGAGAGAGAGTGGAATAATGGGTGAGGTTCTTATCCATTGCTTGCATGGTTGAACCTTGCTTCTTCTTCTTTACTTTAACCTTCAAAATCAGTCTCTCTTAGTGGCGTGGCTCTGATACCATGTCAAGAATCACATGGTGGGGGGACTTGTTTGAGTTGCTGCGCTAAACACACATTGTAAACACAAGAGGAAGCTCACTCAAAAACGCAAGAAGATAGATGAAGGCCAAAACATCTTCTTGTTGATGTTTTCACACCCAAAATCACAGTATACCCTGAAACTACTGCACCTGCAACCTTGCGGCTCTAAAACGTGGCTTGAGAAAACCTCAAATGCCCAAAAGAGCAGTGGCAATGCCCTAAAGGGCTTACTTACAAAAAATTCAGTGCTCTGCTCACACAACAAATCTCACAACAATCTAAGATTTTCACTCTGCCCTGCTTTCGGTGCCTCCATATGCACTATCCAAGAGAGTGGAAGAATTAGAGAGCTTCTTAGCCGTTGATTGCTTGCTCAAATCCTTACTTCTTCTCTTTCACTTTAGCCTTCAAAACCTGTCTCTCTTAGTGGCACCACTTTGATACCATGTAAAGAATCGCATGGTGGGGGACCTGCTTGAAGTGCTACACCAAACGCACACTGTATACATAAGGAGAGGCTCACTCAAGAATACAAGAAGAGAGATGGAGGACAAAACATTTTCTTATTGATTTTGTCTATTTATTTTATACAAAATACAATTTACACAAATTCTAGATAATATAAAACATAAAGGAAAGTGGTCTACTAAGTCAAACAATGCATTACTAACTATAGTAATCGACTAGCACTATATCTATTCCAGTTGTAGGTAGGTGTAACAAACTAAATATAATAAGTGATAAGTTAGTGGCCATGTGAGGGTCATAATGACCACTGGCATACTAAGTGTAGATATGCAGACCCATCTAGCCAGCTAGTCCATTATCAATGTCTGCATGTGTTGAGCTTGCCATCTCAACACATATCCTCTAACTAGGGGATATAGAAAATGTATGCTCCTTTCTTCTTTGAATCAATCCATTCTCACAACTGAAGCCTAGTAATATCTCCCCCCGTGCCTTCCCCATGAAAATCCCCCCTTTTTTTCAAAATTTTTTAAAAAAATTTTACCTCTCTCTCTCTCCCCCTACCGACAACATGGTGGGGAGAGAGAGAAAGAGAGGGAGAATGAGTGGAGAGGGGGCCATGCACCCCCTAGGTGGAGGGGTGGCAGCCGTTAAATGGCCGTCTTCCACCCTCATAAACCACCCCCTCCCCCACTATAAAAGGGGAAGCCCCTCCCTTGTCGGGCTGAAACGCAGCGCCCCCCCTCCCCCCCGTGGTCTAGAGCAACACCACCCCCCTCCGCCTGACAACAACCCCCTTGCTCCGCCTGAAATCGCCGCCTTCCTCATCATCATCTTCATCTTCCTCTTCCTCCCCATCCTCAGCTCGATGCCGTTAGGGTCCCCCCGTCAAAAAACAGGAAATAAAAGAGAAAAAAAGCTTCCAAGAAGCTTCCAAAAAAAAAAGCTTCCTAGGGGGTGTTTCACCCGCAGACCACGGGACGATGCAATTCGTCTGTGAAGGGAGTTCCCTTGCGGGAGGGAAGGACTACTAGTTGCAGGGAATTTCAGCACACCCTCCACCTGGCCTAACCCCAATTACGATGGCCCCAAAGCACCACAGGAGAGGAGCACATGCAAGAGTAAGAGGGTCTCATGTAGGAGTCCCCACCCAGAGCGCGAAAGCCGATAATACCCCTCCTGCGGAAGTTCAGGTTCCATCAAATTCACCCTTTCGTTTCTGCATGATATGGGTGCATTAAGTATAAATTCGCATAGGGAAAACCTAATTGCATTACTAGAACGCTTTGTTTTGAAAAGATCATAGGAATGTTCAGAAGAGTTTTAAATTGCATGACAAGGTATTTATATTCCTTGCATCATCACGATGAAAGGTTGTCGCATTTTTGAATATATGGTTCATGTGTTAAAAGATGCACTTATGCAATAATGTCCTAGTTGCATCACGCACATAGGTTAAATATATATTGAGATGCTCTTGTGCATTGGAAGGTTTGCATTGGGTAATTTACATTGGCAAGAATGAGTTATGTTGTACACAATGCATTTGTGCAATAAAAAAATCCCTTGTGATGACTGTAAACATGTTGATTCGTAGAAGGATGTTTAATTAAAAAATAGGTAGTTGCTATGGAGAGGAATAAAAGGGTTATATTTTTGCATAAGCAACTGCATTCTATTTCGCATGACTTGCATCGGAAAGGAAAAGATTATGCTTTTATTTCAATATCATTGTAATTATACATAACATAACCTACATGCGTAAGCAACTTGCATGCCTAAGTAAATGTATGAAAAGGAAAAGGATTATATTTCATTTGATGAAAAGCATATAATACGCATGAAATGATAGTTACATTCAATATGAAAGATAGGTTAAATTAAGCTAAAATGTTTCTTAGTATTGCACTTGTAGAGTTAATGCAGCATTTTCATACTTAGATCGTTCTATGTTGCAGGTAAGAGAGGTTACCAAGCCATAGGACACGAATACTAGTAATATCAACAAAGGGATATAATTCCACGAGATAGGCATATCGACAAAGGGATGTAATTCCTCAAGATAGGCACTGCTACCTATCTCATGCAACTAGTCTGCAAGGTCAGATACTATTGCAACTAAATCATAAGATGCTGCTACTACATCTTAGGCCAAGGGAGGCGAGATCTAATTACGAGCTATATTCATTAAGAAGTCGAGTAATCGCACTACTACAACTCTCTCTCTTGAGGACCGATTTGTCAAACTTAGGGAAATTGTGAATTTCCAAGAAGCAAATTGACCAACCAAGGATGATGGGGTTGTCCAAGATCTATTTGACTATAGTACAAGGAGACCTAAGGTAATGATAATTGGGGTTGGTAGGGTATAAACCCTAACCCAAAGGAAAAACAAGCAACTTGGCTTGCCAAGCCCTTGGAATCTCCCCAAGTCGCGAATGATCTAGGATCAAATGCTGGGAGTATTTTGAGAAAAAGGAATCACACCTTAGCAGTTGGTCAAACGAATAACCACAAAAATGATCGTGATTATACACTTAGGTACATTTTTTGAACTTCTTTGCTCAAGGAACTAATTCAAGGCCAAACACTTAATGCTTCAGGTTAATAGCCTGGAGGGAGAGTTAGGTTCAGTTACCTCCGACTGCCTGCATGGCCCTATCCAAGGGGGTTGTTAGCCGCGCCACTTACATGGACCAAACCCGCCACGAGAGGTCTCTCCGTGGGTGCTGCTTGGAGCGGGAGGATGCTTGGGTGCCAGGGGAGGCTCTGGCTGTAAATTCCTTGCCTCCAAATCTCGTACAAGAGGATGATGTGACTCGAGATGGGATATCGAGGCCTGTGTACTAGTCTACGGGCGAAACTTGGAGCAGTAATCCTATTGATTGCTGGGGTAGCCTTCGGGCAAGATACTTGATGTATTCCAAGACTATGATAAATAAAGATCAGATATTTGAAAAAGGAACTTGCTTCACATTGTGTGTTTTTTTTTCAATGCCTAAGTTACATGAAGAAACCTGTGTTTAAATTGGGTAATTAAGGAAGCTGCTTTTGGATGTCAAACATAATGTGGTAGGTAATTAGATAACTAAGAAACCCGAGGAAAGTGCGGTGGACGTGACTTGGGTCGGAAGGGTGGTCCTGATTAGCTAGGAAATTTTCTCAAAAGACGTGATAATGAAACTGTGAAGACCTAGAGTGAGTTGAGTTAGAATCCCGATTTACGTTGTTTTAGGGGAGCAGAATGGGACTATGCCTTATGGGCAGAGAGGTTGAGCTTCGCATCTCTCTCGTTTCCCATTCTCCATAAACCAAGTGCAGCATAAATCTGCTTCGACTCTGTTGTTCCTATGCAAAGTGGGTCATCTGGAGCTCGATGCTAGCTACTTCCTAGAGACTTGGCTGATAGGAAAGAAACCCTCACTTTAGGTCGGTCCTAAGTGGGAACGGCCAAATACTTCTGCTTTGGGGCAGACTCAGGAAGACCTAGATTGCAAACCTTGGGACATTCCTTGTGAGTGCCAGGTGGTGCTTTCTAGACTCCCCTACCGATGGCTAAGACGTGTCCCACAAGTGGACAAGCGGATACGTTACAGTTGGTATCAGAGCAAACCAACAAGATCTAAAGATTATAAGGGAAAATAAAGGGAATAAGGGGGTAAACAGGGAAGGGTGAGTATAATAGAGCAGTGTTTTCTATTGAGATTATTTCTTTACTCACTTATGGATGCTGGGTTTCAGAGTCACGAAGCATGGAGCAAGTTCTTGGTGTTCTAGGTCATGCTCATAACTGCAATGCATGCTTCGAATTATTGTCAAAGGCTTGGCATGATGAATATTTTGAACCGCATATATAATCCTTCGCCCTTGGACGCAGAGTCGAGATGGACGGGAGACTCAGGAATATACTACATGCAGCCCATCGACTCACGTACCTTCAGACCAACTTGAAGAGAATCAAGTGGATGGAGGATTTAAAGATCGTGAAGTTGTTCATCTTTGTCGAAGCTTGCGTAAATGCAACTTTGCATGTTAGTGGTTGGAAAGTCAAGCAGAACAAGTATGTCTATGAAGAAGAGACCCGGGTAATCTCTGCTAATAGAATCAAAGTGTTAGGGCGCTATGAGAAGAACGGGTATCAAAGGAAGGGATACCCTAAGCTTTCTATGACTTAACGTTTCCTGAAAATCCATGACCCCACTCCATATTATTATTCTGTCCCTATAGCCGATTGTAACACAATCCTATTTTCCCCAAAGTGATGTATCAATCAGCCTGTCCTACTTATCCAAAATAATTGTACTCAAGGGGTCATGCCTTCATGAATAAATAAGACTTTTTACAATTATCTATCTTGATCATAAATGTTAACTAAGGTGCTAAGTGATTAAATCACTTAGCTAAAAAGCTGTGCTAGTCACATTAACATAATATGGGAACGTATGATAAGATGTTAACATAAAGAATCTTATTGTTCAGACGCAACCCCAAGCACAGGTTCCAAATCCGACTCCTACACTAAGTCCAGCTTTGGCTCAAGAGAAGAAATTTCTTCTCAAAAACATTAAGCCACCGGAGTTTGATGGCAAGGGAAGGACTGTTCAAGTCGACGCCGAGAATATATGGATTGAGTCCATGGAGGACTATTTTGAGGTAGCAAGAGCTGCACATGCTAGCCAAGCCATGCTTGCCAAACTTAAGCTTACAGGCAAAGCGAGACTTTGGTGGAAACAGTGGTGTAGAGACCAAGCGATCTCGGAGGGGACAGTCACTTGGGATAAGCTTAAGGAAGCTGTGCAAGGGAGGTGTCTGCCATCTACCTACCGCTTACAAAAGATGAATTAATTCTATGACTTGAAGCAGCTAGGATTATCCCTTGAAGCATATTATTCGAAGTTCGTTTCACTCCTAAAATATGCATCCCCAATGGATATGACACAGCAGGTGTCAAAATTTTGTATTGGATTGAATCCACCTATAAACACTCGATTGGAATCAATGCGCCCCAACGGACCTACAAGACGCACTCATTCGAGTGGCTCCAATAATACAGGAGGTGCAGACCAAACCAAGGAACAACAGGATTTGGCCTTAACACAATATTAGTGAGTTTGGGAATCTCCCAATTTCCATTACTAAAAAGGTGGGACCCGGATAACATGCCCATAAATTTCTCAAAACTATATGATATGACCTATCATTGAAAAGCGCTTGAAAAATGGAATTTATTGAGATATAGAGTGCTCAATTTGGAGTTATAGTGTTTAAGCTATGAGAAATCCAAAGATTTGACCACATGTCCCAAACTTATGGGAAATTCCCATATTCCCCAATATGGTGTTCCTTACAAAGATCAGAATAAGGGCATGACTAAGGCTCATACTAAGAGAGCACAGGGTCAAAATTAGGGCCAAAGAAAGAAAGCTAGGGTCAATGCTGTTAACAACTTTGTTCCAACACAAAGCAATGATCGCAACCCACATTGCTTCCATTGCAATGAGCCCGGATACTTCAAGAGGGAGTGTCCCAAGCTTGGCAGAGGGCATAGCCAGGGGCAATTCCAAGGTCAAAATAGAGCCAATCATGGCCAAGGAACCATCGTTATGGCTAGAGAGAGAGCCTCTAGTGTTTCCACCAAGGAGCTAGACAATGAAGAAGATCCATCCATGGATGCTAACATTGAGAGGGCAACGGTTCACGCCACTCTTCACAAGAAGGGTCCAAATTGGTGATTCAAACTCCATCAGAATATCAAGGTAAAAGCTTCAAAACCTTGATTGACTGTGGTAGTTCACATTCCTTCATTTCACCAATCTATGCAAAAAGATTAGGGATAGCCACAATAGATGCAGCTACTTTACTTGTGGAATTAGCAAATGGTTGTGAGGTCACTTGTACTAGGCAAACTGCTAAGGTGAAATTCGTACTAGGTGGAAAGCCAACTTCTATGAGATTCAAGGTAACGAACCTAGGTGTCCACAAATGTTTACTCGGAATGGATTGGCTAATACCCACTGATGCCCACATCCACTATGGGAAGGGCCAAGTCTCCTTCCGAAATTCTGAAGGGGAGCTAGTCACGACTCAAGGTGAGACTGGTAAGCCAAAAATACAGTTGGCAAAAGCAACACGGATAATAAAAGGTGTTCAAGAGGGTCTATCTATCTATCTGATTAAACTAAATAAGCTAGATCAGAATCACGAATCTGGAGAATAACCTTCATGGCAAAAGGAATACACAGACGTATTCCCTAAAGATTTGATGGAACTTCCTCCCCAAAGGAAAGTCGACCTCAAAATCAAACTTGTGCCAAGAGCTGCACGAATCGCAAAGAGGCCATATAAAATGTCCATCCTAGAAGCTATAAAACTGAAATAGCAACTCAAGCAACTGTTAGATCAAGGCTACATCTGTCCTAGCAGTTCTCCATGGGGAGCTCTAGTGTTGTTCCAAAAGAAGAAAGATGGAACGCTTCGCCTATGCATTGATTACAGACGGTTGAATCAAGCAACTATCAAAAATAAATACCCCATTCCAATAATAGATGAATTACTCGACCATCTTCAAGGGGCGAAGATCTTCTCAAAGATAGATCTTAGATCTGGATATTATCAGATAAGGATCAAAGAAGAAGATATTCCAAAGACTGCATTCAATAAAAGGTATGGACACTTCAAATTCCTAATGATGTCATTTGGGCTGACGAATGCTCCTGCTACCTTCAAAAGGTTAATGCAAGATATCTTTAGGCCCTATCTTGATGACTTCCTACTTGTCTTTTTTGACGATACCCTAGTCTACTCAAAACAGGAAAAAGATAATGAACCCCATCTTCGCACTGTTCTTGAAATAATGAGAGCACACAAGCTTTATGCCAAGAAGAAGAAGTGCGCATTTTTTAAGCGATAGATTGAATATCTGGGATTCATTGTATCAGCAGAAGGAATTTCAGTAGATTCAGCTAAGGTCAGAGACGTTCTCGAATGGCCAAAACCAACTTCTGTCAAAGAAATATGTAGTTTTCTTGGGTTGACAGGGTGGTACAGGATTTTCATCAAAGATTATGCTTTGATTGCAGCACCTCTGACTGATGTACTAAAGAAGCAAGTAACAATTGCATGGTCACCTGCTGAATAGACCAGCTTTGACAAACTAAAGCAAAGCTTAGCATCAACACCCATCCTGAAACTTCCTGATCTTAGTAAGGATTTTGAAGTGGTAACTAATGCTAGCGCACTTGCTTTAGAATGTGTACATATGCAAAAAGGTCATCCCGTAGCATATTCTTCAGGAAAATTGAAGAGCCATAAAAGGAATTATGCTACCCATGACCTGGAGCTATTGGTTATCATCCATGCTCTCAAACTTTGGAGACATTACTTGCTAGGTAATAAATTTTCCTTAGTAATGGACCACAAGAGTCTTAAATGGATTTTCACCCAGAATGAGCTCAATATGAAGCAACGTCGATGGATCGAAGTGCTGGAAGAATATGATTTTGAAATCAAATATAGGCTTGGAAAAGAGAATGTAGTTGCCGATGCACTCTGTCGTCGCAAGGCATTTCTAAATTCGCTCATTTTGCAAGATCCATCAATAGCAAGGTCTCTAGCCACAAAGGTATCAATGCCAAACAACCCGATTCTTGAGCTAGCAAAAGAAGGGGCATATCATGACCTAGTCTATCAAAAAATGCTAAGGGAGATCCCCGTCAAGGATCAAGACCCGAAGCTAAAGACGAAGTATCAAGAATTATCCATTAGTATTGGACTTGTCTACTTTAGGGCAAGATTATGTATTCCTACAAGCCAAACTCTCAAGCACAAGATACTTTGGGAAGCCCATGACTCCCCTTTCTCAGGGAATCCTGGTTATGCCAAGACCCTTAATACGGTCAGGAAGAGCTATTTTTGGGAAAGGCTCAAGGGAGATGTATTGAAATATGTCACAGAATGTTTGTCTTGTCAACGCATTAAGGCAGAACATGTTAAAATACCTGGGAAATTGCAACCACTTGACATTCCACAAATGAAATGGGAGTTCATTATTATGGACTTTATTGTTGGCTTACCCCAAGTTCAGGGAGGATATAACTCTATTTTGGTTGTAGTACATATGCTCACCAAGCTTGCACATCTCATCCCTATCAAGATGAACTATAAAGCTTCAGACATCGCACGATTATTCATCAAGAAAATATTCAAACTTCATGGGTTTTCCAAAAGAATCATTAGTGATCGTGACTCTCTTTTCACATCACACTTTTGGAGGGCTATCTTTGAGGCTATTCGAACTCAACTCTGTTTCAACACAGCTTACCATCCCTAAACTGATGGTCAAATAGAATGAGTCAATCAAGTCATTGAAGATATGCTTAGGGTATATTGCTGTCGCGAACCCAAAAAGTGGATTCACTACTTACCCCTGGTTGAGTTTTCCTACAATGGTTCTTACCAACAGAGTATTCAAATGACCCCTTTCCAAGCATTGTCAAGATTGTGGGAGAGAAGGAAGAGTCTCACTTGTAGCTTTCTTGCTTGCACAATGGGGGAATACACACAAAGGTGGAGGCTGAAAACAGTTTTTCCTCTTCTTAGTTATGTAAGCCAAAAAGAAGTCTCATACAAAGAAATAGAAGAACCCTATATATGGGTCTCAAACCAAACTCAAATAACTAAGGTGGCATACTAACTGAGCCACGAACTAGAGTAGATAAGGATAGCTGTCATCTAGCTATTATTCATGGGCGGTGAACCAACCGCATCTGCAACTGACAAGTCGGTGACATAAATGCACAACGGTCACCCTGGCATATCATGAGTGGAGCTCAATATCTCAACACTCCCCCTCGAGCTCAATCCCAATTCCTGCACACCAAGCAAGTCTCTGAACTTGCGCAGCTTCTCTGCGCCCAATGCCTTCGTGAATATGTCAGCTACCTGATCCTCTGTGCTGACATAAACTGGATTAATAAGACCTACTAAAACCCTCTCCTGCACATAGTGATAATGCACCTCAATGTGCTTTGTTCTAGCATGATAGACTGGGTTATTTGCCAAGTGTATACTACTCATGTTGTCACAATAAATGACAACTGGCCCATCTAGAGACTGATGCATATCATAAAGTAGCTTATGCAACCAAGCTACCTCACATGCAGCCATTGCTGCACCCCTGTACTCAGCCTCTGTGCTCGACAAGGCAATTGTAGGCTGTTTGTTGTTGCTCCAAGTGACTGCAACACTCCCAAAAGAGAACACATACCCACTGGTAGATCGTCTATCCGAAATACTACCAGCCCAATCAGCATCAATATATCCATGCAACTGTATCTAAACCCCAGTCTCATAAAATAGTCCATACTGCAATGTGGACTTCACGTACTTGAGTATGCGTCTAGCCGCATCCAAATGCGATTTCCTTGGAGCCTGCATAAACTGACTTACCAATCCAATAGCATAGCTCAAATCTAGCCTGGTAATAGTCATATAAATTAAACTTCCTACTATGCGTCTATACATAGTAGGGTCTTCCAGAAGCTCATGTGCATCTGCGCTCAGCTTCACATTCTGCTCTAAAGGAACTGAAATAGGCTTATGGCCTGTCATCCCATATTTGGACAGCATGTCCAATCCATACTACCTCTACAAGAGCTGTATCCCACTTGGTGATCTAATCACCTCAATGCCCAAGAAATAACGCAGCTCTCCCAAATCCTTCATCTCAAACTTTTGCTTCAATAACATTTTCACATGAAGGATATCTTCATCACTGTCACCTGTCATAATCAAATCATCAACATAAATGACAAGTAGCATAATACCTTTCTTTGTTTTTCTCACATAAAGTGAGAAATCTGCCTTGGAAATCTGAAAGCCAATAGTGACAAGATATTGTCCTATCTTGTCAGACCATGCTCTAGGTGCTTGCTTCAAGCCATACAAGGCTTTCTTCAACCTGCAAATAAACTCAGGATGAACAACATGCACATAACCAGGTGGCTGCTCCATATCGACTTCTTCTTGCAAATCACCATGCAAGAAGGCATTCTTTACATCTATCTGATGTAAAGACCATCCCTTTGATGTAGCCATAGCAATGACTGCTCTTACGGTTGCTATCCTTGCAACCGGACTGAATGTTTCTTTATAATCAATGCCATATGTTTGTGCATACCCCTTGACTACTAATCTTGCCTTGTATCTGTTCACAGAACCATCTGCATTGTGCTTCACCTTATAAACCCACTTACAACCAATTGCATTCTTACCTTTAGGCAAAGGAACCAACTCCCATGTAGCATTTACTTCCAAGGCATCCATTTCTTCATCCATGGCTTTCTCCCATTTTTCTTTTCCCATGGCTTTCTCAAAAGAAGTGGGTTCTGGTTCGTGTATCACTTTGAGCATATATGCATAGTGGATGGTTGTAAATCCATCATATTTCAGCCTATCCACAGGATACCTAGCTTTGGTAGACCTATGCAAAGTAGTCTCACTTCCAGGTGCTCTCAAAATATCCTTGGTCTTCCTTACTCCAGGTGTAACAATAGAGGGGATACCCAACTCATCATCAATGCTCTGTTCTGAGCCACTGGATTCACCATCCACATAAGAGTGACCTGCATTCACATCAAACATGGGCTGATCTACCTTCTCTTTTCCTTTTCGTGAAACTTGCATACCACTATCTGCATTGATTTTAGAAGATTCTCCTAATCTCAATCTGCCTGTCCATGGCGAAGAATGTGAACCACTGCTAGAGGACACTCCAAGTCCACTAATATTTTGTGACTGCTGCTGTGAATTCTGTGCAGCATTACCATTTTGTACATCTACATCATTAATCACATTTACTAGTTTATACCAGCTACTCATCTCATCAAAAACAACATCTCTGCTCACTGTAAACTTACGAGTAGAAGGGTTATAGCATCTATACCCGTTCTGCTGCTGCAGAGAGTAACCAATAAAGATGCACTTCTCAGCTTTTAGATCCAACTTGGATCTCAACTCATCTGGCACATGAACATAGGCAATGCAACCAAAGATTTTCAAATGAGAAATATCTGGTTTCCTACCAGTATACCTCTCCTCTGGAGTCATTCCATGTATTGCTGCAGTGGGAGTCCTGTTCATTATGTAGACTACTGTAGCAATTGCTTCAGCCGAATAAAAATATTGCAGGTCTTTTTCATTGAGCATGGCACGAGATACCTCTCCAATATGCATGTTTTTTCTTTCTGCAATTCCATTTTGCTGTGGGGTATGACTGCATGAATATTGCTGCTTTATGCCATGCTCCTGCAAGAACCTTGCAAACTCATTTGAGAGGTACTCTCCCCCTCCATCTGACCTTAGGCATTTTATTTGCAGGCCTGTTTCTTTTTCAACCATAGCTTTAAGAGTTTTGAAATGCCCAAAAAACTCACTTTTCTTTTTCATAAAATACACCCAAACTTTTCTACTATAGTCATCAATAAAAGTGACAAAATAATGACAGCCTCCAAGAGATGCAGCTTTAGTAGTCCACACATCAGAGTGGATTAATTCCAATGGCTTCTTACTCTCTTGAACATGTCTAGGAAATGGTTTCCTTGCCTGTTTTCCAAACTGCCAGGCTTCACATACCTTATGCATTTCTGCAACCTTGAATCTAGGTAAAATCCTGCAACAATATTTTGGGCCTGAATTGATTTAAGTCGCTCTACATTAACATGACTAATGCGTTTATGCCAGCTATCAATATCTGCAACTACACCGGTCCCATGTGCAAACATTGCTGCACTCAATTCAGACATGTCTGCATCCAATGTAAACATTCTGCCCTTCTTATTTTCTTTTGCTATCAAGTGACCTTTATTTTTTATATCCTCAACAAAGCATCCATGAGGATTAAATCTGACCTGCAAGACCTGCTCAACCATTTGACCAACAAAAACTAGATTCTTGGTGATATTCGGGACATGAAATACATCGGACAGGTATTTCTTTTTCCCATCTTACATAGACAAGGGAAATTTTCCAATCTGCACAATAGGATGTGCAGTATCATCACCAGTCTCCACAAATCCTGGTTTTTCCATTTTCCTTGCATCCTCCATCCATTCTGCATGACCTATCATGTGGTTTGATGCACCTGAGTTAATATACCATACATTGTTGCTTTCTTCTGCACTTGTCATAGAATTGTTCATGTGCTGCACCATAAACAAATGCTCATTTCTCTCATCACCCTGTCTACCGGAAGATGCATAATTCCCTTGTTGCAATTTTCCATTCATTATGTCATTCTGCTTTTTATAGCAGTCTTTAGCCATATGACCCATTTTACCACAGTAGTAGCATTCAACATTACTGTTTGCATTTTAGCCTCTTTGCCATCCACCACGACCTCTTTGGCTCCCCCTGCCTCTAGAGTTACCATGTCCTTCTCCATAGGACTGGTTTTCTTGAGTTTGCTGCATATTCTGATTTCTACCATGGCCTCTAGATCGGCCTCCTCTACCTCTGCCTCTACCTCTTCTAGCATTTGAGTAGAAGACAGCTTCTTTTGAAGTTCCTCCTGAAGAAGATGCACCACCATTTCTCTGCTCCTCAGAAATTAGAAGAGCAATCAACTCCTCAAAATTAGGAAATCTTTCACGGATGGAAATGGATGTTCGAAACTGTGCATAATCCTTTCCTAGACCATTCAAGGTCACAGAAACTAAATCATCATCTTCCACTGGCGACCCAATGGAAGCAAGTGCATATGCAATCTTCTTCACCTTCATGTGGTAGTCATTAATGCTCATATTTTCTCTTTGCACATTATGCAACTCTTGCTTGAGCTGCATTTTCTTGGCTTGAGTATTTGTGCTATACATTTTTGACAAAGTATCCCATTCCTCCTTTGGCGTAGTCGCATCCTGAATATGCACAATCATAGAGTCTGAAATACTGATATACAGCCAGTACATAACTTTCCTGGCTTTCTCATGCCACGCTTTAAATGCATGCATTTGCTGTTGATTGGGAACATCAGGAAGAACTGGTTCTTCTTCATTTCCTACAACAAATTCCTAATATCCTTTTCCCATAAGGAAATTCATCATTCTAAACTTCCATGCTTGGAAGTTGTTCTTGTCAAGCTTTTCAGTGACAATCTATGAGAGAGAATCAGACGCCATTACAGAACACTGCAAAAAGTTCTGTCACTACAAAGAACACAACTTCAGCCTCACAAGGGCTAATCTGCAAAACTGACGAAAGTGGTATTTGACCACACAGTCACTTCCTAGTGACGATTTTGCATCAACACGCAACAAGGATGATTCTGTAACTCCCAATGTCTCTGTACAAAAGCATACGATGCAATTTTTACAGTAACTTTTCACCGGCCTGTAGAACAGTGGTCGCACAGCATAAAACTGGGCCTTTTCCTGAGTGTGTGCAGAAAACTTCCGCCTCCAAAACAGGCCCCGAAATGGCCTCAAGTCAAAAAAACAGGGTCGCCAAGGGCTAAAGCCTCGTCCCGCAGCATATATTGTCCTCTTGCTTCATCGCGAAGGGCGTCTCACCCTGAGACAATGCACTCTTGCAATTTTCGGTTGTGCTACTTGCGGAGATTTGCTCCCAAAACAGAAAATGAAAGCAACACTGCTCCTCTTACCAGAACACCGCGAGCTTGGCTTGCTTTCTTGAGCTCCTTACCACGAAAAAGGCTTTGATACCATGTCAAGACTGTGGGAGAGAAGGAAGGAGTCTCACTTGTAGCTTTCTTGCTTGCACAATGGGGGAATACACACAAAGGTGGAGGCTGAAAACAGTTTTTCCTCTTCTTAGTTGTGTAAGCCAAAAAGAAGTCTCATACAAAGAAATAGAAGAACCCTATATATGGGTCTCAAACCAAAATCAAATAACTAAGGTGGCATACTAATTGAGCCACGAACTAGAGTAGATAAGGATAGCTGTCATCTAGCTATTATTCATGGGCGGTGTACCAACCGCATCTGCAACTGACAAGTCGGTGACATAAATGCACAACGGTCACCCTGGCATATCACGAGTGGAGCTCGATCTCTCAACAAGCATTGTATGGGCATGATTGTCGTACCCCTTTGAACTTCTCGGATCCAACTTTGACGGTAGAAGCTTCAAGACAAATGCTGGAAGACATGGATGATCAAATCAAATCAATAAGACAAGACATCCAAGCTACCAAGGATAGACAGAAGGCTTACGCTGACTTGAAATGGCAAGACAGATCCTTCATCGAAGGTGATATGGTCTTCATCCGTGTACGCCCTACAAAGAGCTCATTGTTCTTGGAGAGTACAAGAAGCTAAGTCCGAGGTATTGTGGACCTTATAAGATCATCAAGTGCCTAGGGCCTAATGCTTATAGACTACAACTGCACGCAACTCTAAAGATTCATAATGTATTCCACGTTAGCCTATTGAAAAAGTATCTACCTAATCTGAATCATGTACTTGATGATCAACAAATTGTAATGCCTAGCTAAGGAGTCCTTGAGCTACGGCCTGATAGAATCCTAGCCCTAGGTCTTCTCGAGATGAGGACATCTCGATTTCTCTAAGGGGGAGAGAATGTAATATCTCCCCCCATGCCTCCCCCATGAGAACTCCCCCCCCTTTTTTTCAAATTTTTCTAAAATTTTTTAAATTTTTTACCTCACTCTTTCTCCCCCTGTCGATTGCATGGTGGGGGGAGAGAGAGAGAGAGAGAGAGAGAGAGAGAGAGAGAGAGAGAGAGAGAGAGAGAGGGAGTATGAGTGGAGAGGGGGCCATGCACCCCCCCAAATGGAGGGGTGGCGGCCCTTCAATGGCCATCTCCCCCACTCGTAAACCATCCTCTCTCCCACTATAAAAGGGGAGCACCCCCTCCCTCGTGGGGCTGAAACGCAGTGCCCCCCCCTCGTGGTCTAGAGCAATGCTGCCCCCCCTTTGCTTGATAGCAATCCCCCTGCTCCGCTTGAAATCGCCGCCTCCCTCATCATCATCTTTATCTTCGTCTTCCTCCCCATCCTTAGCTCGACGTCGTCAGGGTCCCCTTGTCAGAAAATAGGAAATAAAAGAAAAAAGAACTTTTTTTAAAAAAACTTCATAGGGGGTGTTTCACCTGCAGACCATGGGACAACGCAATTCATCTGCGAAGGGAGTTCCCTTGCGGGAGGGAAGGACTGCTAGTTATTACAGGGAATTTCAGCACACCCTCCACCTGGCCTAGCCCAAATTGCGATGGCCCCAAAGCACCACACGAGAGGAGCACAAGTGGGAGTAAGAGGGGCATATGTAGGAGTCCCCACCCGAAGCGCGAAAGCCGACTTCAGGTTAATAGCCTGGAGGGAGAGGCTGGTTCAGTTACCTCCGATTGTCTACCTAGCCCTATCCAAGGGGGTTGTTAGCCGCGCCGAGTACATGGACCGAACCCGTCGCAAGAGGTCTCTCTGTGGGTGTTGCTTGGAGTGAGAGGAGACTTGGGTGCCAGGGGAGGCTTTGGCCATAAATCCCTTGCCTCCGACTCCCGTACAAGAGGCAGACATGACTTGAGATGGGATCTCGATGCCCGTGTACTAGTCTATGGGCGAAACTTGGAGCAATAATCCTGTTGATTGCTAGGATAGCCTTCGGGCAAGATACTTGATGTATTCCAAGACTATGATAAATAAAGATCAAATTTTTGACAAAAGAACTTGCTTGACATTGTGTTTTCTTTTTTGTCAGTGCCTAAGTTAGGTGAAGGAACCTGTGTTTAAATTGGGTAATTAAGGCCTGCTTTTGCATGTCAAACATAATGTGATAGGTAATTAGATAACTAAGCAACCTGAGAAAACTGCGGTGGATGTGACTTGGGTCCGTCCTATGGAAGGGTGGTCCAGTTAGCTGGGAACTTTTCTCAAAAGACGTGATAATGAAACTCTGAAGACCTAGATTCAGTTGAGTTAGAATCCCGATTTATGCTGTTTTAGGGGAGCAAAATGGGACTATGCCTTATGGGCAGAGAGGTTGAGCTTCGCATCCCTCTCGTTTTCCATTCTCCATGAACCAAGTGCAGCATAAATCCGCTTCGACTCTGTTGTTCTTATGCAAAGTGGGTCATCTGGAGCTCGACGCTAGCTACTTCCTAGAGACTTGGCTGATAGGAGAGAAACCCTTACTTCATGTTGGTCCTAAGTGGGAATGACCGTATACTTCCGCTTCGGGGCAGACTCGGGAAAACCTAGATCACAAACCCTGTGACATTCCTTGTGAATGCCAGGTGGTGCTTTCTAGACTCCCCTCCCGATGGGCTACTAAGATGTGTCCCACAAGTGGACAAGCACACACGTTACAAGCCTTTCCACTTTGGCTTGGAATAAAGAGCATAATGTGGCATTTCTTTGAAGGACAGCTAAATCTGTAGGAGACAAGGAAGGAACTAGCTGCACAAAATGACTCTATGAAGCAGAATGAGACTGAGCCAATTATTCCTTGAGCTATTAAATATGATCACTACTTTGGTCAAGGATAGTTATAGTTGATTTAAGCTTTTCTGTCTCAACAACTCTATCAAAGCTTTTAGTAATTGAGCCTCCTTCAACAACCTATCCCTCTTCTCAGTCACAATAATAACTTGGGATTTAGTCTTTGTTAATTGAGCCTACAAAGTAGACATCTCCTCTTTTTGGGCATCAATGGCCTTAGTCTATTTGTGTACGTAGGTTAAAAAAGTTTTCTCTAGTAGAGGCTAGCTCAGTATTAGCTTTATTCAACTCCTCCTTGGACTATTGAACCTCATCATAAAAAGAAGAAAAGTTGTTGGATGCAAGCAATAACAGAGAGTTCAATAGAGCTATGGATGTCTTTGCAAAAAAAGAGAATTGCATCTCTTGTAACTAGAAGTTGCACATAGGGAATGGAAATATCTAGAGTATCATCTCTATGTGCTCCGAAAAGATTTGGCATTGTAAGAAAAGCAAGCCATTGACTGCAAGATTGAACATGAATTTAAATTAAAAAGTTTAATCTAACTATGAGAGACAGAGAGAGAGACATAAATATACGAAGAGCAAAAAAGAAAGAAGAGAGCGAGGGGGAAACAGAGAGAAAGAATTATGGAGAGATAAAATATAAAGTTTAAAAGAGAGAAAGAGAGAAAAAAAGAAAAAAGAAAAAGAGATGAGAGTGGGGGGAGAGAGATAGAGAAAAAAAAAGGAGAGAGAGAAAATAAAAAGAAGAGAGAGAAATTGAACACAGAGAGATTTATAGAAAGAGGAAAGATAAAATTTAAAAGAAAGATAAAAGAAAAAAAATTAAGAGAGAAAAAAACAAAAGAGAGAAGGAAGAGAGAGATAGAAAGAGAGGGAGAGAGAGAAAATATGAGTAAGAAGAAGAAGAGAGATGGGAAAAAATAGAAAAGAGAAAAGTATTTTTTAAACTTAAATAGTCTTAGAGATTGCGAATAAGAGAGAGAGAGAGAGAGAGAGAGAGAGAGAAGATAAATTTTAAAAGAGAGAGAGGAAGAGAAGAAAAAAAGGAAAATTAGAAGATAGGGGCAGAGAGAATGAGAGTGAGTGAGTGAGTGAGAATAAAAGGAGAGAGAGAATTATAGAAAAAGAAAAGATAAAATTTAAAAGAAAGATAAAAGAAAAAAATTAAAGAGAGAAAAAGAAAAAAAGAGGAGAGAGAGAAGAAGAAGAATATTTTCATTATAGGTTCGGAAAGCCCCGAACCTCCAAAGAGCTTCCCGAATCTACCCCTTTTTCGAAACCTTCCTTTTTCAATCAAAACCTCCTCCCCTCTCGTCCTTCTCACATATAATCTCTCATTTTCTCTTCCCCCTCCCTTTTTTCATTAAAGCCTCATCCTCCTCACCTCCATTTTTAAAATTAAAACCCCCTCTCCTCTCTCTCATTTATAATTTCTCTCTTTCTTTTCCCCCTCCGCTTTTTAATTAAATTCCTTCCCCTTCTCTCTCTCATGTGTAGGGCTTAGGTTCTCTCTCTCTCTCTCTCTCTCTCTCTCTCTCTCTCTCTCTCTCTCTCTCTCTCTCTCAAATTAAACTTTTTAATTTAAACTTTTCAAACATAATTTTTCACACACTTTGAGAGAGAGAGAGAGAGAAGAAGAAGAAGAAGAAGAAAAAGACAGAGAGAGAAGGGGGGAAAGAGGATAGAGAATAGTATTTTTAAATTAAACAATATTTTTCTTCCCCTCCCCTCTCTCTCATGTGTAGGGCTTAGGTTTTCTATTTCTCTTTCTCTCTCTCTCTCTCTCTCTCTCTCTCTCTCTCTCTCTCTCTCTCCCCCTTATTTTAATTAAAAATGAAGTTTAATCTAACTATGAGAGAGAGAGAGAGAAATATACAAAGAGCAAAAAAGAAAGAAGAGAGGGAGGGAGAGAGAGAGGGGCGAATAGAGAGAAAGAATTATAGAGAGAGAAACTATAAAATTTAAATGAGAGAGAAAGAGAGGAAAAGATAGGGGAGGGGGAGAGAGAGAAAATAAGAAGAAGAAGAGAGAGAATTTGAGCAAAGAGAGAATTATAAAGTGAGAAAAGATAAAATTTAAAAGAAAGATATAAGAAAAAAATTGAAAGAGAGAAAAAGAAAAAAAGAGGAGAGAGAAGAGAGAGAGAGAGAGAATAAGAATAATAAGAAAAAAGAGGAAAATAAGAAGAGAAATAAAAAAAAGAGAAAAGAGAAAAGTCTTTTCTTAATTTAAATATTTTTTAAGAGAGAGAATGAGAGAGGGGAAAAGAGAGAGAAAAAAATATAAAATTTAAAAGAGAGAGGGGAAGGGAGAGAAGAAAAAAAGGAAAATTAAGAGACATGGGAGGAGAAGAAAAAGACGCGGAGAGAGAGAGAGAGAGAATAAAAGGAGAGAGAGAGGAGAAAAAGAGAGAGAATCTAAAAATAAATAGAGAACTATATATAGGGAAAAGATAAAATTTACATACTTTAAGAGAGACTGAAGGGGGGGAAGAAAGTAAAAGAAGAAGAAGAAGAAGAGAGAGAGAGAGAGAGAGAGAGAGAGAGAGAGAGAGAGAGAGAGGGAACATATAAAGAGAATTATAGAGAGAGTAAAGATAAAATTTAAAGAGAGAGAGAGAAAATAAAAAATAGAGGATAAGAGAGAAGGAAAAGAGAGAAGAGAAAGAGAGAGAGGAAAAAGAAAATTTTGAAAAAGAGAATAAAGAGAGAGAAATAGAGAAAAAATAGGAAAAAATAGGAGAGGGAGAGAGAAGGAAAAGAGAGGAGAGAGGGGGAAATAAAAGAAGAGAGAGAGAGAGAGAGAGAGAAATTTAGATATAGAAAATTTGGGGGAGAGAGAGAGAAATAAATTAAAAAATTAGAAACAGAGAGGAAAAAGAGGAGAGAGAAAGATGAGAAATGGATTGTTTATTGCACAACAACTTAGCTCACCACTTCGAGGTTGCGAAGCTACTGCAAAGCAGCCAAGCATTCCGTGTGCGCCTCACGCATGCGAAACGCTAGTCTTATATCATAAGAAAAAAATTTACCTCATGGCCAAATCTCAGATTTTATTGAATAAATAACAAAAAATGCTTATATTGTACAAAATTTTTTACCATATGGCCTAATCTATAGATTAATTAAATATCATGATATGTGTTGTTAGAAGATCAAATTACATCCTATGACAAAATCATATTGAGTATTGGTAAGTATTGTATGGCCATATGCTTATTGCAAAATTATAAAGAATGTAAGCAAAAAATCTTATGGAAATGCTTTTACTATGAAAATACAGTATAATAAAAAGCTCTATATAGTAAAGTATAATACGAGATATAATAACTTGATAAAATGCTCTAATATTATTGAAGGATACAAGAAAAATAAGACTAGATTTAGCCTTGAGGAAAAACCTTAAGGTATATAGCATCACACAATAGAAAGAAAGGTTAGTATTTTGAAAGCACTTGTTGATGAAAGCATTACACAAACCATTTATTCCATATTTTCATCAAAGGGAGTTTTTTCAACATTACACAAATCATACATTTCATATTCACAACAAAGAGATTATTTTTCAACAGTGCAAGAAATTATGTTTTTCATATTCATAGCAAAGAAGCTATCATTTGCAAGGTAGTGGACAACAAAAAAGATAGGCACTCGAGGAGATCAATCAAGCAATTGAGAAGAAGAAGAAGACATTGAATTTTCAAGAGTGAGTGCCTAATCTCATTGATATAGAAATAAAGATTGCATTTAATTTTCATACATGATTCTTACTTAGATAATGCTTGTGGTATTTGATCTTAATATTATTCAATACTAATCATATAAAAGAGTAGTAGTGTGATTTGTAGTAATTGTATGGATTGAAATGATCAAAATTAGTGTACTTTATGTAAAATTCCGCGTGGGGAAAAATATAAACCGGAATTTTGAAATTTTTTTATTCCCCCCCTTATCCCTCCAGCCGACGAACGAGCTGGAGGGGGGGTGGGAAATAGAAGGAGTTGTAACCTCCTTGGTGGAGCCTATGGAGGGAGGGAGGACATGCGTGTTGACACGCAAGAGGAGAAAATCCCCCTCCCTCCACTATTTAAAGCATGAGGAGGCGGAGAGGAAAAAAAAAAAGAAAAGGCTACCATGCTCCATGCTGACTGAGGGGGACGTCATGAGGAAGAGGTCGACCCGCTGTGAAAGACACAGCCATCGAGAGAGAAGCCGACACATTGAGACGGCTGTGAATGAGTGAGAGGGGTTGATGCTGGCGGAGAGGGAGAGGAGGAGTGGAACGTTGTTGCTGTGGGCCAGACAAAGGGCTGAATGATGCCACGAGATCGCCGCCATCTGATCTAGGTCGCTGCCGTCTGTACCAGTCCCTTTTGCCGCCATATTCGTCACGTGGGATTCCACCAGAAGCTTCTTACGAAGCTTCTAAAAGCCTCCTAAGAAGCCCCCCTTCCTGTGTCCCTTGAAGGTCTTACCCCCCCGCTTTCCCCCTCCTAAGCCCTTATTCTCCCCCCCCCCCCTCCCGGGGTTTAAAAATTCCCCCCCTCCTAAGCCCCTTATTCTCTCCCCCCCCCCTCCCGAGGTTTAAAAATCCCTCCCCCCTAAGCCCTTATTCTCCCCCCCCCCCTCCTGGGGTTTTAAAATTCCCCCCTAAGCCCTTGTTCTCCCCCCCCCCCTCCTGGGGTTTTAAAATCCCCCCCCCCCCCCCCCCCCCAAGCCCTTACCCTTTTCCCCTCTGGATTTTTCTTTAAACTATTCAAGTCACAACCCTAAAGCTTACTTTGTCCTTAGGCTACTTTGTAGACTTCCATTTTTCTTGCATAAATTCCTTCACTCACTTTTTAAATCTTTTTGTGCAAGTGCTCTTGAAGCTCAGCTTGGTGTTCTTAGTCTTATCAAACAAGCAGGTGTCCACACACTCCCATGTCCTAAAAATCCAAGTCATCATCACGGCCTCGTATGGTACCCCGTAAGGAAGAATATAGCCGTGAGATAAAAGATAGGGAGGGAAGTAGAGGGACTGAAAAGAGGGAGTGAAGGAGGAATAGTGGGAAAAAGGTAAAAGATAAGGAAGGAGAAGACGGTGGAATTCTAAAAAGAAAAAGGAAAAAGGCGATCTCACATTCGAACTACAATGCCGCCAAAGAAAGTCCAAGGTGTAGCTACGGGAGGGTCATCGCCCGGTATCCATGTGGATATCTCACCTCAATTAAAGCCAGGTTTTTCTTCTTGGTGTTAATTCGGTTTTAAGTCAATCATGCAAAGAAAAATTGTCAAGGAAAGATATATTTGTTCGAGTTATTTTTAACAAAGGAGTTAGCTTATGAATGACAATGTATACAAATTAGCTTTCTTCAAATTGCATCAAGCATTATAAAATTATAGGCAAGATTAACCATTTACTATAGTAATATATTCCTAAAGTGTAGAAATTATATCTTGCACCATTAGTCCTATTCCTTTCGCAACGAATCATGGTAAAATGGCTAAATTTATGAAAGGTTTCTTTCGATGCTCAAATTACTAGGGAGTTATCTTGGCTAGTTGCACATCCTAGCAGGGCAACTGTTGTTATTTGGCATGAGTTCATCTTTAAAGAAAACGGAAGTTAAATGTTAGGAATTAACAAGTATAAAAATTAGATATATGAATTCATTTGGAAAGAAAGTGTAATGGAGAATTACTGGATGACACTCTATTAACACTTTTCCCCTGCTATTAGAGGACTTGGAACTAATAAAGTGTGTATACACCAATTTCTCAGCTAGGCTTTTTGTCCCAAGGAGTATTGTCGTCTTTGTATTATCTTGGCATTATGCTATATGACAAATTAAACTGTATTGATTAGGAAGGTTAATTGTCACAAGGATAGTAAACCCGTGACAAGACGAGTAAGATTACCTTCCAAAAGATAACCGAACCAATCTAAACATAGAAACATTCATACCCTAAACACTTGACTACTTTCCTTACCGAAGGGACAATAAATTCATAAAGATAAGAAACTAGGGTTTGTCCCTAAGGTTCTTTAATGAAGAAACCCTAGACCTGACATACGTCAGCTTAAGGAATCTAAATAGATTATTCCATAGCCGGACTTTCGCAACATGTATGAAATCATTTTGTGATTGACTCACAAGGAGAAAAGGGAAAAACCCTCATCGAGGATGGCAGATCCTTACGCAAGTTATCTTGCAAAAAGACTTATTTTTGGGTATCCTTCTAATTAAGGAAAGGTGTAAACCAGAAACTAGCATATCTAAGGATACCTTAGGGTTAACCAAGTTGGGTATATCCTACACCCGAATATAAGGGATCTTGCCAAGTTACAAGACATCTTGAGAACGACTGCTGATACACTCAAAAAGGAAAGAACACTTCCTTAGCAGTTTGCCATACAACTGGGTTGATTAATGGAAATGTTTGTGCTTGCTAGAGATTTTAGGGCTCTGTTTGAATTATGAATTACAAATTAAACAAGCACCTATACTTCAGGTTAAAGGCCTGAAGGGAGAGACAGCTTCAGTTACCCCCGACTGCCTGCCTGACCCTAACCAAGGGGGTTGTTGACTGCGCCGGGAACGTGGACTGAACCCGCCGCGAGAGGTCTCTCCGTTGAGTTCTACTTGGAGCAGGAGGACGCTTGGGTGCCAGGGGGGGCTCTGGCCGTAAATCCCTCGCCTTCCGGGCCCTGCGCAAGAGGCTAACGTGACTCGGGATTGGATCTCGAGGCCCGCATACTAGTTGACGGGCGAAAGCTTGAAATAGTGATCCCTGGAGATTACTTATTAGCCTTCGGGCGGATTATGGAAAAGCCTACGGGCGAAACTCCTTGTATTTCAAAGATAAAATGATGAAATGTTAAAAGAACTTGCTTGATGTTGTTTTTCTATGTCACGTGATAAGATTACGTGAAGGAACCAGTGCTTAACAAGGTTAATTAAAGAAGCTGATTGTTATATGTCAAATTAATGTGTTAGATAATTACATAACTAAAACAAACCGAGGAAAGTGCGGAGGATGGGCCATGGGTCCGTCCTATAGTTGGGTGGTCCCGGTTAGCCGGGAACTTTTCTCAAAAATCTCAAAGAATAGCGTAATGATCATCATCATCAAAAAGGAATAACGAGAACGATGACCTAGAGTCACGTCTTACCCGATCTACACTGTTTTAGGGGAACGGAATGGGACTATGCCTTATGGTAGAGAGGTTGAGCTTTGCATCCCTCTCGTTTCCCATTCTCCTTGAACCAAGTGCAGCGTGAATCCGCTTCGGACCTGGTGTTTCTGCGTAAAGTAGCTCGCTCGGGTCTGACGCTAGTTGCTGTTAGCCAATGACCTAGTAGGAAAACCCTAATTCTAGTCGATCCTAAGTGGGAACGGCCAAGATACTTCCGGTACGTGGCAGACACGGAAAGAACTAGATCGCAAAACCCATAACATTCCATGGGAGTGCCGGGTGGAGCTTCCTAGACATCCTTTCCAATGGACTGCTAAGACGTGTCCTGGATGATACTAGGGGACACGTTACAGTTGGTATCAGAGCCGACCAACAACGGAATTGTTTTTATGAGATCTAAATAAAATGAAGTAAAGAAATTGTTGCTGTCCAAAAATTTCCTCATCTTCAATGCTGTCTTGCAGAACTATGAAGCGTGGAACAAGTTTTTGGTGTTTCGGGTCATGTTTATGACTGCAATGCATTCTCCGCTTTATAGACAAAGAATTGGGATGATGAACATCCAGGAGCAGATTTATAATCCATCACCTTTATATGTAGAACGAAGATGGACGGGGTCTTTAGGAATCTACTACATAGCTGCCCACCGGTTCGCTTATCTACAGACCAACCTAAAGAGGATCAAGTGGTTGGAAGACTTAAAAGTCGTGAAGCTGTTCATTTTTGTGGAAGCTCACGTGAATTCGACTTTACATATTCAAGGTCTGAGGGTTGAAATGAACTCATTTGTATATGAGGAAGTAACCCGTGTAATCCCAGCCAACAGGATTAAAGTGTTGGGCCGCCATGAGAAGTATGGATTCCAACGAAAAGGGTATCCTGAACTTCCAATGAATTATCGATTCCTAAAGATCCATGACCCAAAACCCTACTACTACACAGTTCCTGTAGACAAATGCAATACAACGTTGTTCTCCCCAAACTGAATGTAATGATTGGATTATCATCACACGAGATGTTGTATAAGGCTACGCCCATGTAAATATAAATAAAGACTTCTTTTATCAATATCTGGCTGTGCATCAGAGTTGTTTAAAAGTTAATTAGCTTCATTATTTACGAGATAGCTGAACTAAAGTTAAGCTAACGTCAATTATCATATAATAACGTTAAGAAAACTTTTATCCAGGCACAACCCCAGGTACAGGTTCCAAATTCTCCCCCTACATCAAGTACTGCTGTGACCCAGGAGAAGAAGTTCCTCCTCAAGCAGATAAAGCCACCCGAGTTTGACGCAAGAGGCAGATTCGTCCAGTCTGATGCTGAAATTTAGATTGAATCTATGGAGGATTACTTTGAAGCAGCTGGTACTGCACCTACCAATCAGGCCATGCTCGCCAAGTTAAAACTCACCGGCGAAGCTAGACTATGGTGGAAACAATGGTGCAGGGATCAAGGGACTTCAGAGGGGTCCGTTGCCTGGGAGAAGTTAAAGAAAGCCGTGCAGGGGAGATATTTGCCACCTGCATATCGTACACAGAAAATGAATGAGTTCTACAAGCTAAAACAATTAGGACTCACTCTGGACGCATACTACTCTAAATTCGTCTCACTTTTAAAGTATGCGCCACAGATGGACATGATGCAGCAGGTGTCCAAATTTTGCGCAGGCTTAAATCCACCTGTAAATACCCGTCTTGAATCTATGCATCCATCAGATCTACAGGATGCACTCATTCGAGCGGCGCCTATAATTCAGGAGGTGCAAGCTAGACCAAGGGGTAACAAAACTTGGTCCTATAGTGACCCAAATAGAGGAGCATTCAGACCTCAAGTAAAAAGAGCTCAAGGTCACAATCAGGGACAACGGAAGAAAGCAAGGACAAATAACGTCAACAACTTTGTTCCCACTCAAAGTAATGGCCGAAACCTCCGATGTTTCCACTGTAACGAACTCGGTCACTTCAAGAGGCAATGTCCCAAGCTCAGCAGGGGACATCGTTAAACGCCTTTCCAAGGTGTAGGCCGCGGTCAAGGAGCCACCACCCGTGGAAGAGGAAGAACTGCCTGCATTGCCAATAGGCAAAGATGCGAAGAAGAAGAAGAAGAGGAAGATCCGACTATGGGAACAGAACTCGAAAGAGCGACAGTCCATGCCGCTTTACACAAGAAAGGGCCAAATCGCCAGTTCTCGGTGATTCAAACATCGTCGGACTATCAAGGTAAAGGTTTCAAAACCTTGATTGATTGTGGCAGTACACATTCCTTTATCTCACCAGCATGTGCAAAAAGATTAGGAATAGCCACAGTAGAAGCACCTACCTTGCTTGTGGAATTGGCAAACGGTCGTGAAGTAACTTGTACCAGGCAAACTACTAAGGAGAAATTCTTTCTGGGAGGAAAGAAAACCTCAGTCAAATTCAGAGTCATGAATTTAGGTATCCATGAGTGTCTACTCGGGATGGATTGGCTTAAGCCTAATGACACCCACATTCACTATGGAAAGGGTCAAGTTTCCTTTCGAAACTCTGAAAGGGAGTTTGTCACAACTCAAGGTGAGGCAGGAGTGCCAAGAATCCAATTAGCCAAAGTATCTCGGATCATAAAAGGAGTCAGAAAAGGATTATACGTTTACCTGATCAAACTCAACAAGTTAGATCAAAAGCAAGAGTCTCATGAAGGACCTTCTTGGCTAAAGGAATACGCTGACGTATTCCCTGAGGAATTGATTGAACTTCCGCCTCCAAGAGAAGTAGATCATGAAATTAGGCTAGTGCCTGGAGCTGCACCAGTTGCAAAGAGACCTTATAGAATGTCCATACCTGAAGCAATTGAGTTGAAGGAACAGCTCAAGCAACTGTTGGATCAGGGTTACATCTGGCCTAGCAACTCACCATGGGGAGCTCCAGTACTATTCCAGAAAAAGAAAGATGGGACACTTAGACTATGTATTGATTACCGAGGGTTGAATCAATCAACAGTCAAGAACAAGTATCCTATTCCTAGAATAGATGAGCTTCTAGATCGTCTTCAAGCTGCAAAGATCTTCTCCAAGATTGATCTCAGGTCAGGTTACTATCAAATAAGGATCAAGGAAGAAGATATTCCAAAACCGGCCTTCAATACAAGATATGGGCACTTTGAGTTCTTGGTTATGTCATTCGGGCTTACAAATGCACCTGCCACCTTCAATAGATTAATGCAGGATATTTTTAGACCATATCTTGATGATTTCGTGCTTGTCTTCTTCGATGACACTTTAGTCTATTCTAAACAGGAAGAAGATCATGAACCTCAACTACGGATTGTCCTTGAGACAATGAGGTCTCATAAGCTGTATGCAAAAATGAAGAAGTGTGCATTCTTCAAGTGTCAGATTGGATATCTGGGATTCATAGTATCATCAGAGGGAATATCAGTAGACCCAGCCAAAGTCAGGGATGTGCTTGAATGCCCAATACCAATATCCGTCAAAGAAATACGTAGCTTTCTTGGCTTGACAGGATGGTATAGGGTCTTTATCAAAAACTATTCTTTGATTGCAGCACCTCTTACAGACTTACTAAAGAAGCAGACTTCTATTACATGGTCAACTCCCGAACAAAATAGCCTCGACAAATTGAAGCAAAGTTTGGTATCAGTACCTATTCTAAAACTTCCTGATCTCAATAAAGAGTTCGAGGTAGTAACTGATGCCAGCATTCTTGCCTTGGGATGTGTACTTATGCAGGAAGGTCATCCAGTAGCATACGCTTCAAGGAAATTGAAGAGTCATGAAAAGAATTATGCCACGCATGATCTAGAATTATTAGCTGTCATCCATGCTCTAAAGCTTTGGAGACACTACCTGTTAGGTAACAAGTTTACTCTATTAACCGATCATAAGAGTCTCAAATGGATTTTTACCCAGAACGAGCTCAACATGAGGCAACATCGGTGGATTGAAGTATTGGAGGAATATGATTTTGAAATCAAGTACCGACCAGGGAAAGAGAATGTAGTTGCCGATGCACTCAGTTTCAAGGCATTCCTAAATTCCCTAATCTTGCAGAATCCATCAACGGCTAGATCTCTGGCTACAAAGGTATCTATGCCAAACAACCCTATACTTGAACTAGCTAGAGAGGAAGCATGCCATGATTTGGCCTACCAAACAATGATAAAGGAAATATCTACCAAGGAGCAGAATCAGAAGTTGCAAGCTAAGTATCAGGAATTTTCCATTGATAATGGGCTTGTCTACTACAGAACAAGGCTGTGTATACCAACAAGCCAGTCACTTAAGCTGAAGATATTATGGGAAGCTCATGATTCCCCTTTCACAGGACATCCTGGCTATGCAAAAACTCTTAATGCAGTTAGGAAGAGCTACCATTGGGAAAGGCTTAAAGGTGACGTTCTCAAATATGTCACTGAATGTTTGTCTTGCCAACGTATTAAGGCCGAACATGTCATGATGCCAGGAAAACTGCAACCACTTGACATTCCCCAAATGAAATGGGAATTCATCAGTATGGATTTTGTTGTAAGCTTACCCCAAGTCCAAGGAGGATACAATTCCATTATGGTTGTGGTTGACATGCTTACCAAGGTTGCACACTTGATTCCAGTAAAGACAAACTATAAAGCCTCCGACATTGCAAGATTGTTTATCAATGAGATATTCAAGCTACATGGGTTACCTAAAAGAATCATTAGTGATCGAGATTCTCTCTTCACATCCCACTTCTGGAGAGCTATCTTTGAAGCTATTGGGACTCAACTCTGTTTTAGCACCGCCTACCATCCCCAAACGGATGGACAAACAGAGCGAGTGAATCAAATCATTGAGGATATGCTTAGGGCATACTGCTGTCGAGAGCCGAAGAGGTGGATTCAATACTTGCCATTAGTTGAATTTTCCTACAATGCTTCTTACCAGCAGAGCATTCAAATGACCCCTTTCCAGGCATTGTATGGTCATGATTGTCGAAGTCCCCTAAACTTTTCTGATCCAACCCTAAGAGTTGAAGCTTCAAGACAAATGTTGGAGGACATGGATGATCAAATAAGGTCAATAAGACAAGACAAGCAGCCAAGGATAGACAAAAGGCATATGCAGATTTGAAACGTCAAGAAAGAGTCTTCGAAGAAGAAGACATGGTCTTCATTCGGGTACATCCTAAAAAGAGTTCTCTATCCCTAGGAGAATGCAAGAAGCTAAGTCCAAGGTATTGTGGGCCGTATAAAATCCTCAAATGCCTAGGACCCAATGCTTATAGATTGCAACTCCCTGAGAACCTAAAGGTTCACAATGTATTCCATATCAGCCGATTAAAAAAATATGTACCCAATCCTAATCATGTACTTGATGACCAACAAATTGTAATGCCTAGTCAAGGAGTCCTTGAACTAAGGCCAGAAAGGATCTTAGATCTTAGGGAAAGACAGTTAAGATCTAGAACCTTGAAAGAATGCCTTGTCCAGTGGAAAGATTATCCCGAAGAAGATGCCACTTGGGTAGATGAAGGCACTCTCAACCATCAATATCCCCAGTTTATCTCGAGATGAGGACATCTCGATTCCTCCAAGGGGGAGAGAATGTAAAATTCCGCATGGGGAAAATAATAAACCAGATTTTTGAAATTTTTTTATTCCCCCCCCTTATCCCTCCAGCCGACGAACGAGTTGGAAGGGGGGAGGGAAATAGAAGGAGTTGTAAGCTCCTTGGTGGAGCCTATGGAGGGAGGGAGGACATGCGTGTTGACACGCAGGAGGAGAAAATCCCCCTCCCTCCACTATTTAAAGCATGAGGAGGTGGAGAGGAAAAAAAAAAAGAAAAGGCTACTGTGCTGCATGCTGACTGAGGGGGACGTCATGAGGAAGAGGTCGACCCGCTGTGAAAGACACAGCCGTCGACAGAGAAGCCGACACATTGAGATGGCTGTGAATGAGTGAGAGGGGTTGATGCTGGCGGAGAGGGAGAGGAGGAGTGGAACGTTGCTGCCGTGGGCCAGACAAAGGGCTGAACGATGCCACAAGATCGCCGCCATCTGATCTAGGTCGTTGCCGTCTGTACCAGTCCCTTGTGCCGCCATATTCATCACGTGGGATTCCACCAGAAGCTTCTTAGGAAGCTTCTAAAAGCCTCCTAAGAAGCCCCCCTTCATGTGTCTCTTGAAGGTCTTACCCCCCCGCTTTCCCCCTTCTAAGCCCTTATTCTCCCCCCCCCTCCCGGGGTTTAAAAATCCCCCCCCCCCTCCTAAGCCCCTTATTCTTCCCCCCCCCTCCCGGGGTTTAAAAATCCCTCCCCCCTAAGCCCTTATTCTCCCCCCCCCCCCCCCTCCTGGGGTTTTAAAATTCCCCCCTAAGCCCTTGTTCTCCCCCCCCCCCCTCCCGGGGTTTTAAAATCCCCCCCCTAAGCCCTTACCCTTTTCCCCTCTAGATTTTTCTTTAAACTATTCAAGTCACAACCCTAAAGCTTACTTTGTCCTCAGGCTACTTTGCAGACTTCCATTTTTCTTGCATAAATTCCTTCACTCACTTTTTAAATCTTTTTGTGCAAGTGCTCTTGAAGCTGAGCTTGGTGTTCTTAGTCTTATCAAATAAGCCAGTGTCCATACACTCCCATGTCCTAAAAATCCAAGTCATCATCACGGCCTCGTATGGTACCCCGTAAGGAAGAATATAGCCGTGAGATAAAAGATAGGGAGGGAAGTAGAGGGAGTGAAAAGAGGGAGTGAAGGAGGAATAGTGGGAAAAAGGTAAAAGATAAGGAAGGAGAAGACGGTGGAATTCTAAAAAGAAAAATGAAAAAGGCGATCTCACATTCGAACTACGATGCCGCCAAAGAAAGTCCAAGGTGTAGCTGTGGGAGGGTCATCGCCCGGTATCCATGTGGATATCTCACCTCAAAGCCAGATTTTTCTTCTTGGTGTTAATTCGGTTTTAAGTCAATCATGCAAAGAAAAATTGTCAAGGAAAGATATATTTGTTCGAGTTATTTTTAACGAAGGAGTTAGCTTATGAATGACAATGTATACAAATTAGCTTTCTTCAAATTGCATCAAGCATTATAAAATTATAGGCAAGATTAACCATTTACTATAGTAATATATTCCTAAAGTGTAGAAATTATATCTTGCACCATTAGTCCTATTCCTTTCGCAACGAATCATGGTAGAATGGCTAAATTCATGAAAGGTTTCTTTCGATGCTCAAATTACCAGGAAGTTATCTTGGCTAGTTGCACATCCTAGTAGGGCAACTGTTGTTATTTGGCATGAGTTCATCTTTAAAGAAAATGGAAGTTAAATGTTAGGAATTAACAAGTATAAAAATTAGATATACGAATTCATTTGGAAAGAAAGTGTAATGGGGAATTACTGGATGACACTCTATTAACACTTTTCCCCTGCTATTTGAAAACTTGGAACTAATAAAGTGTGTATACACCAATTTCTCAGCTAGGCTTTTTGTCCCAAGGAGTATTGTCGTCGTTGTATCATCTTGGCATTATGCTATATGACAAATTAAACTGTATTGATTAGGAAGGTTAATTGTCACAAGGATAGTAAACCCGTGACAAGATGAGTAAGATTACCTTCCAAAAGATGACCGAACCAATCTAAACATAGAAACATTCATACCCTAAACACTTGACTACTTTCCTTACCGAAGGGACAATAAATTCATAAAGATAAGAAACTAGGGTTTGTCCCTAAGGTTCTTTAATGAAGAAACCCTAGACCTAACATACGTCAGCTTAAGGAATCTAAACAGATTATTCCATAGCCGGACTTTCGCAACATGTATGAAATCATTTTGTGATTGACTCACAAGGAGAAAAGGGAAAAACCCTCATCGAGGACGGCAGATCCTTATGCAAGTTATCTTGCAAAAAGACGTATTTTTGGGTATCCTTCTAATTAAGGAAAGGTGTAAACCAGAAACTAGCATATCTAAGGATACCTTAGGGTTAACCAAGTTGGGTATACCCTACACCCGAATATAAGGGATCTTGCCAAGTTACAAGACATCTTGAGAACGACTGCTGATACACTCAAAAAGGAAAGAACACTTCCTTAGCAGTTTGCCATACAACTGGGTTGATTAATGGAAATGTTTGTGCTTGCTAGAGATTTTAGGGCTCTGTTTGAATTATGAATTACAAATTAAACAAGTACCTATACTTCAGGTTAAAGGCCTGAAGGGAGAGGCAGCTTCAGTTACTCCCGACTGCCTGACCCTAACCAAGGGGGTTGTTGACCGCGCCGGGAATGTGGACCGAACCCGCCGCGAGAGGTCTCTCCGTTGAGTTCTACTTGGAGCAGGAGGATGCTTGGGTGCCAGGGGGGGCTCTGGCCGTAAATCCCTCACCTTCCGGGCCCTGCACAAGAGGCTAATGTGACTCGGGATTGGATCTCGAGGCCCGCATACTAGTTGACAGGCGAAAGCTTGAAATAGTGATCCCTGGAGATTACTTGTTAGCCTTCGGGCAGATTATGGAAAAGCCTACGGGCGGAACTCCTTGTATTTCAAAGATAAAATGATGAAAAGTTAAAAGAACTTGCTTGATGTTGTTTTTCTATGTCACGTGATAAGATTACGTGAAGGAACCAGTGCTTAATAAGGTTAATTAAAGAAGCTGATTGTTATATGTCAAATTAATGTGTTAGATAATTACATAACTAAAACAAATCGAGGAAAGTGCAGAGGATGGGCCATGGGTCCGTCTTACGGTTGGGTGGTCCGGGTTAGCCGGGAACTTTTCTCAAAAATCTCGAAGAACAGCGTAATGATCATCATCATCAAAAAGGAATAATGAGAACGATGACCTAGAGTCACGTCTTACCCGATCTACACTGTTTTAGGGGAACGGAATGGGACTATGCCTTATGGCAGAGAGGTTGAGCTTTGCATCCCTCTCGTTTCCCATTCTCCTTGAACCAAGTGCAGCATGAATCCGCTTCGGACCTGGCGTTTCTACGTAAAGTAGTTCGCTCGGGTCTGACGCTAGTTGCTGTTAGCCAATGACCTATTAGGAAAACCCTAATTCCGGTCGATCCTAAGTGGGAACGGCCAAGATACTTCCGCTACGTGGCAAACGCGGAAAGAACTAGATCGCAAAACCCGTAACATTCCATGGGAGTGCCGGGTGGAGCTTCCTAGACATCCTTTCCGATGGACTGCTAAGGCGTGTCTTGGATGACACTAGGGGACACATTACACTTTAACTCAAAATCAGAAATGAAGTAAGGAAGAGTTGAAAACTTGTTGTAATTAGTAGAAGTAAGCAATCAATGCCAATATAACAAAAATCACCTGTGAAGTAGAGTAGACACGTTGTGGAGTGGCGATCATTCACTGCTCTGTTGAATTGATGAAACCTTGGAGCAAGATTTCTGATTTGAAGATGCATGTAGTTTTAGTCACAATACCTTGATTCGAACCAGAATTTGCACTGCACAATCTATTTCAGGTTGAGAAAATGAAACACTGGAGAGCAATCAGAGAAGAGTAGGGGGGTAGAACCACCCAAGATTAGGGGTGCAAAACTTGTTGTAAGAGAGGGGCGATAGGAGCAGAGATAAAAACACAAAGGATTAGAGATCCAAAACCTACAACTGTAAAAATGCAACATAGAAAACACTTAGGTCAGAGAGTTGTGTGGAAGAGAGAGGGAGGGGAAGGAAAACTTGTTTTGAAAAACATCATGATTCGTTGTAAAGACTAATATCGTAAAAGGGATCATTTAATGTATCACGCTATTTGAATTACCATAACTTGTTACGAAATACAAATAGATTTAGATCTTATTTTTTTAAATATTTCAAGTTACATTTTAAAAAGAAATCACATAATGGCTATACCATCACCCTGTCATTGGGGGCCTTGCCCCCACACCCCCACCAAGGGGGTGTTGTCCCTTAGACCCCCCATTTGCTCCCAAACCCCCATCGGGGGCATTGCCCCCAAACCCCCACTAGGGGGCGCTGCCCCTCAAACCCCCCATTGGGTGCATTGCTCCGAAAATCCCTACAAGGGGCGCTATCCCCAAACCCCAACTGGGGGCATTGCTCCCAAACCTCCACTAAGGAGGATAATGCCCTCAAACTCTCACTCGGGACATTCCAGACTTGCTACTTCCCCCTCTTCCCCCTTAAGAACCCACCATTGGGATATTTTCCTTATTTCCATAGCTAGAGATTATGCCTACATATTCTCTATCTTGTCATGCTAGAGATTCTACTCTCAAACTATCTCTAAGATGGCTTCAATATCCTCAATGATATTATACATTACATATTAGACACATTAAATATACATAAGTTTACAAAAAATTATTTAATATATTTTGATTATATTTATTAATTATTACTAAATTATATATATATATATATATATATTTGATATTATTTTTCATAATATACACATAGTATGATATACTAATATAAAATGACTAAGAATAAAATAGTATAGCTTAAAAATAAAATGGAATATGATACATTTTACTATTATGAACAAGTAAGTAGTATAAGATTTATAATTATTTAACCATGATAAAAATTATCTTTCCTTCTCAAACAGCTTCTAATTGATGCTAAAATTTCCTCAATCTTTATAGCTTTGTGTCAGAAGGAATGAAATCTCCTATTCTTTAGCGGTCCTTTTGGTTTTAACATTTAAGTACAAGGTCAAAGTTTCTCATACATTATCTTTATCCTTGTTGTCATGTGGAGTACATGAAATAAAGGTTTTGATAATTTGATCAAATATTTTCTAATGGAGATCACAAAGATTATTTATCATTGTTGACATACAATAAAGGCTTTGACCATTTGGCTAAATCTTGTTCTATGGACATCACAAACAATTATTATCATTGCATCATCTAGGTTATGTTGTCGTGCCGCTACGCGCACACCGTGTAAAAAAATTCAGAGTGTGGCTTCCTTTTAGATTTAGAGAGCCTATGCCACTTTAGGCATTAGTGTTAGTGTCCATGGTTCAAAATATTAGATTTTTTTGGACAAGTTTTTAACTAATTTTTGCTATTCCAGATATTATCTCTTGTAAAAATCCATAAAACTATAGACAACTTCTAGATTAGGATGACATGCAAAAGAAAGCATGTAGCTTTCAGCCAATTTGAAAGGATTTTATGTAAAAATAGAGATTGATAAAATCATGAGACGCGCAATCGTTGTTTTCAAGTAGTGAATAGCACTCCGAAGGGGGAGATGAAGGAATAATCTAGCAGAATTCTGGCTAGGTGTGCTGGTATTTTACCCCCCTTTCAAAGTCAATGGAAGCATGAGATTGGTGATCTGAGTAGCATAGAGGAAGGTATTATTTTATACATGTTTTTGTCTATTAGAGTTATATCTTCTCATAATGCTGAAAGAAACTAAAAGGCTTCATCTCTGTTAGTATTATTCTTCATTTTCTATTTCTTTTTGGGAGTATTCTTCTGCGTCTTCAATTTCTTCAAACCCCTTCTCTTTCGTCTACTCCTCTCCCTAAATCTACCTTCATCCTGCTGTCGTATTGCTGCGCATTCGAGGTGTGAAATCCACCCAAAAGTTGTGTGTGTGGGAGTTGATATTTTGTACATACTTAGTTGTTATATTTGCATCTTTATTCTACGTGGTGGGGTCTTTTACTACCTTTTCTTTCAGCTGGGGTTGCACCTGATAGGTCCTCCTTCAATAATGGTGGGCATGAAGGGATGCTTTCAGCCTATGTTGAGCAGGGTCAAGGTGAGAAGGCATTATAATTATACAAACAAATGCAAGATGAGGGCATCTCACCAAATGCTATAACTTTGGCCTGGATTATTGAGAGCATGTGGAAACATTGGAAATACAACTAAGGGGTAAGAGATACATACTGAAGTTTTACAAAATGGGTTGTTAAAAAGAGATGTTTGTATAGGCCCTGAGCTAGTTGACATGTATGCAAAGTGTGACCTACTGAGAAAGCACAAGAAGTCTCTGATGACCTTCAATCAAGAAAGGTAATGTCATGGACTGCACTTAACTTAAGGTATATGCAATATGGATACAGTCAAGAAGTAGTTAACTATTGCAACCAAGTGTGACTTGAGGGAATTTCTCTAAATACTGTGACGTACATTTCTTGCTTGAAAGCTTGTGGTTCTTTAGGGACCATAGGTAACGGCCATGAATTACATAATGAGGTCGCTTTTAGAGGGCCTATTGAGGAAGGACTATTTTTTAAAGGGCTTTTTTGGGGGGAAAAAGGGGCTTAATGGAGAAGAGTGCAGGGAAAAAGCAGGGGATTTTTTTTCGTGAATCAGAGGAGAGGAGGGCAGCATCGTTTTGAAGGAAAATCCAATCTCGAGTTTGTGATTGCATTGCGGCAACTAGCTGCATTCATCGAGAGAACAATTCCAATAAGTTTGTGATCAGCAAAGCTGTAGTTGAAGTAGGGGAGTTTCAAACAGAGGATGAAGGGGAGGATCGCTTTTCTTTTGGGAAGGAGGGCTGATACTTTTATGGCAGTGACCATCAGTGGGGGTCGAACGAGCCTGTCATGCCAGTGTAGGAATCGATGCATCTAAAGAGCTCGACTATGGCGGCAAAGAGTAGTTGGTCTCATAGGAGGGCTCTTCCTGCAGACAACGAGACCATATAAGGCTTCTCTGATCTCTTGCAGCCCATTCACAAGAAGGACTTGTTTGAGTGCTCTTCCTATACACATCCAGCTCCATATGAAGCTTTTGTGGTCTTAACATGCAACCCACAAGGCAAACGTCTATACTCAAATGAATAACAATCATGACCATGTGAGGCAAACAACGACAAATATAGAAACTATCATGTTGATGCTGATGGTTTTATCAGAAGATACTGGGAACTTGGCAAGCCTTGTAGATTGGGAAGTAGAAGCGCAGGGACTATGGAGCCTGGGAACGGTCATGTAGCACTCAAGCATACCCTTGCGTACCCCTCTTGCGTACCCCTCGCCCATTGATATCACAACTGCGGCCTGCCAAATCGAGCAAGAGAGGAGGCTACGTCGCATCAATCTAGAGGTTTAGGAGGCTACGCCACATCAATCTGGAGGTTCCTCCAGGTCTGGCAGACCTCAATTCAGATGCGTCAAACGATAAAAATGAAGGGTTTAACTTTGCCAAGCTAGATAGAAGCTATTCAAGCTTTGGCTCAGAACAAGGAGAAATTACGATTATTACACCTGCAAGTTCTGGTTTCAGTGAAGTTATAAGCACACTAACATCTTTTTTTGAAATTTGTGAGAAAATTCTGCCATCTCTTCTAATGTCTCTCCATGTACTCCAATTCTGGAAAGGTTTCCATCAAACTCAGTGGGACAATCCTTTGATTCTGAGAAGTCTTATATGAGAGGATCTCATGCTTCATTTGGAGATGACTTAATATCTCCCTGTAGCCCTTCTCTTTTAGAGTTCATTCCTGGCTATCTTCCCCAGGATGCCTGGTCTAGATTTCCCTCAACTGATTCTGTTCCATGTGAGGAGTTTCCAATTATCCCTCTTAATCTAGAGTGAAACTCGTCTACAATAGCTACAAATTGGGATCAACCATACCCGTATGATCCTTCCAATTGTCAGTGGAATTGATTTTCTTCATCAGAGTCTTTGTGCACAGAAGGAACAACTCAATCTGGAGTTTTGATTCCAGGCCTTCCAAATGATTTAGCATAGTTATGTCTCATGTGGGTTTCATTTATTAAGTACGATCCTTGTTTCCGAATGGTATCTAGACAGTGGAGAGCAGTTCTTACATCTGAAGAGTTCTACAAGGCAAGAAAAACACTTGGGATTAAAGAAGCCTTTATATCACAGGTTGTCCATGGTAATAAAGTCCCCATCTTCAGCAGAGTCATGGAATCCAGCATTAAAGTAGTACCATAGTGTATGTCATACTTGTGTAGAGTCAAATAACTGCTGCTCAAAAACTGGCCTTTGATTACTGGAACCAGTGATGCTTGAATTCAATAGCTCTTCAGCTGAGAACGGCAAGTTTATTGAATAGATGCATATTAAATCAACAATCTTTGCATTCAATATGAAGAGTTTGGAGTTTACTGTTGCATAGCCTGATCTCACTTGATTAATCTTCTATCTTGGAATTTCTCAAGAACCTCTATGGTCGTGACTTTGCTTTTGAAAACCTTTCGACATCTTTGGTGAACCCGACGTGAAAGCGTCGCAGAAATTTCAGGATGGGAGATACTTCAGCATCCATTTCAGCCTCTTCTACAATTCCAACTGCGTCCTCTACTTCAACTCCATCATTGACTACTACGTCAAGTACTTCAATAGATGATCTAAAGTAGATTTTGCAGAATATATCCATGTATATGCAACTTCAAAATCAACAGACACAATTGTATATGCAGCAGCAGCAGCAATTGCATCAACAACAGTTGTCTCAACAAAGGCAACTATATTCAGAGCACGAGAATGCAATCAGCGTGACTAAGGCGATTGAAGCAGTTGAGAATGAGAAGAAGCTATTTGATGGCCGTAATGTTTTAGAATATTTGAAGACATATGAGATCAAGATGGAGTTTTTTGGAGTTCCAGCTAGACTTACGAGTAAGTATTTCCTTCGTCTTGTCACACCCGCCTTGAGGGCAAAAGTGACTTATTTTTTTATTCAAAATTCACATTGGCAAGATTTTAAGAAAGCCTTGAAAGAAGAGTATTTCCTTGAGGAATTTGGGATGGCTACACGGTGGTCATTCCGAGAGTGGGTCTACATGCCAAACAAAGGTTTAGCTGCTTCAGAGTTGATTCGAGAATTTGAAGAGAGGTATAGTCAGCTTGATGCCATTGAACAAAGAGCATTGGATGTTGAGAAAGTTGAGCTTTTCTTGCAAGCTGCAGATCTTGCTCTTCAAGAAGAATTAGGAGAGCTTCTTGAGGATCGCATGAAGCCTATGGGTCTTAAAACAGATTGGCAAGATGCCCAGGATGCAGTCTCGACTTTGACCAAGAGGAGGATATGGAAGACTCGCCTACAGAATGGTTCTATGACACTGACACCGTATTCTGCTCCTATGCCTGCTTCTATCCCTGTTATTTCTTCTTCTCCTTAGCCAGTTTCTTGGCCTATGCCAGTGCCTACTGTTTCTACTCCTCCTATTCCTCCTGTTCCACGACCGATGCTAGCACCTTCTGCTCCAAAACCATCCACTCTGTCGGTGCCTACCTCTCTTGATGATATAATTAAAGGCATAACAGATTTGACACTGGAGTCAGTTAAAGCAGAATTGGTGGGAAAATTGAAAGAGCAGTTTGCTTCGACTGCGCCTACTATTTCTTCTGGTGCTCCTACTGCACCTAGGAGTGCTCCTAGTGCACCTAGGAGAGATCGAAGATGTATTTGGTGTGATGGTACAGACCATCAGCATTGCAAGGATTGTGAATCTTTTTAGGATGCAAGGAGGAAGAATTTGGTATTTTGGGGACAAGATGATAAGATTTGGTTGACTGAAACAGGAGCTCTGCTTGCTACCAACTTTGGGAAAGGCGGAATGAAGAAGTTAATGGATGACATGGCTGCGCATACTTCTTATGTGGCAGCTAGAGGAGATGGTTCTACATATGGAGTCTAGATTGAGAAGGGATCTGAGAATCAGTCAGCATTATGGACTTATGCTATGGAGGCAGCAAACAAGGGAAAAATTCAGCAAACTGTTTTGACTAGTGCAGGCTCTAGCATTAGATCTGAGATGGGATTCGCCTGTTGACAAGTACTCTATTTATGCCTACTTGGCTAAGTCTCAGGGAGAAGATGTACTTGTTGAGGAGAAGCGTAAGAGGGATGAAGAAAATCCAAGTGCAGCTAAAAAGACTAGAGGGGGTGAGTTTGTTACTCCACCTACTGCAAGACCATCTTTAAGATGAGGGCCAGAACGATAGATGGAAGATGCTCAAAAGAGAGAAAAGAGGCAAGAGCCTAGAGAGAGAAAGCAACCAGGATTTAGATTGATGTCCAATATTGAGACATCTACAGACATGAAGAAAATCTTTAATGACAAGATACTTGGCAGTGAGGTGAATTTTACTATTTCTGAGGTTTTGGGCATTTCGAAAAGAGAGTTTCAAGATTAGTTCCAAGAGGTCCTGAAGAGGAAAAGACATGCATTGTCTACTATTGATACATAGGGAGTTTTGATTGGGGAGTTGGATGAGGATGAGGATGAGGTTATGGTTGAGAATGCCTCTGTTTTTCCACAGATAGAGAAGAGAGTTCAGCCTATGCACTATGTTGAAACTGATGAGCCTGTCTTGATACCGCGTAGTCACTTTTCGCGGTGTCAAGCAGCGACATAACCACTATGAGAACTCCTATTGGGCTTGTCAGGATGTGTACCTTCCCTCAAGGTGCCACTAATTCTGTTGCGCATATGATGAATGCCATGCATAAGGTTCTTCGTGATTACATACCTCAACTTACCATGCCTTTCTTGGATGATGTGCCCATTAAGGGGTGTGCAGAAGAAGAGAAGAATGAGAGTCTAAATGAGCAGGGATGCAGATACTTTGTGGCTGATCATATTTTAGTTTGTGAGAAGATTTTGGCCAGGTTAGAAGAAGTGAACTTGACACTATCAGGGCAAAAATCTATTTTTGGAGTGAATGAGGTTGTCATTGTTAGACATATGTGTGGATATTATGGCAGGAAACCCTCACCTGATAAGGTGGATGCTATAGGCAAGATTGCGGAGTATTGTTCTACCACTTCAGAGGTACCGAGATTCATTGGAGATTGTGTATTTTATATGATTTGGATACCCCATTTTGCACACATAGCAGATTGTTTATATCAGTTGCTTCGAAAGGGGCAGAAATTCTATTGGGATGAGAGCCACACTAGAGCCATGCGGAAATTGAAGAAGCTATTGCAGATTGCTCCTACTCTCAGGAAAGCGGATTATAATTGTGGAAGGCCTATTGTATTGACAGTTGACACTAGTCCAATTGGCATAGGTTGGGCTGTGGGTCAAGATGATGCAGATGGAAACATGTATGCTATTCGGTTTGGGGCGAAAGTCCTAAACAAGAGATAGAGGAGATATCCGCAAATCAAGAGGGAGTTATTGGGGATTGTTATAGCTCTTAAATGTGATAAGGAGTACTTTATTGGAGCTTCAGTTGTGGTAGAGACAGATTGCTTACCATTGATTGGTATGATTACGAGTTGCTCTACTCCGGATATAGCTATGTTGAGATGGATTGCATACATCAAGTCATTAAATCCAGAAATCAAACACAGTAGGGAAGGATAATCCAGTGGCAGATATGCTGTCTAGAGCCAGATATGATGATGAGGAAATACTACTTGCAGAAGAGGATGATACAAAAATTTCAGCCACTATGGTTGATCATGTTTGCCATGTCTATGATATTGTGGCTTTCATAGAAGAACTCTATGTTGGAGATTGGTTGCAGATTGGCAAGTACCTTAGTACACTAAGCAAAAAAGATGAATGGACAGATGAAGAGTTCAAGAAGATCAGAAGAAAAGCCTATGGTTATTTTCTCAAGGACGGATTTCTTTGGAAGCATCCGAAGAAAAGAGGCGGATTACCTTTGCGGGTTGTCTGCGATAGAGAGACACAATTGCAGGTGATGAGGGAGTTTCATGAGAATCCTTGGGCTGGTCATAGAGGAGTGTGGGCTACTTATGAGAAAATCAAGGAGAAATGTTGGTGGAAAGGCATGTATAGAGATGTTTCTCACTTTGTAGAGACTTGCAGAGACTGCCAGATGTATTCGGTAGTGTGTCATCGAGATGAGCTTTATCCGACCTATCCACTCTGCATTCATTATAAGTGGGTAGTTGACTTGGTTACTATGCCTATGGGTCTATGGCAGATGAGATATATTGTTTTGGCTAGAGAGGATCTTACCAATCATGTTGAGGGCAGATCTTTGAGAACGAAGACCACTAGTGCAGTGTGTAAGTTCTTATTGGAAGAAATTTTCTGCAGGTATGGCTGTGTGGATAAGATCACTGCGGATCGCGGTGAATTGGATGTAGATGAAGCTAGGGAGTTTTTCTCTCAACTAGGAATCAAGTTGGCTCTAACCACCGCATACAATCCAGAGGGAAATTGGAAGAGTGAAAGAGGGCATCCACCGATAGTGAAATCATTAGCAAAATCATGTAGAGGATGGATTGGAGAATGGCCGAGACTTCTACCATTTGCTTTGTGGGCTGATCATACGACTCACAGTGTTACCACAGGATATATGCCTGTAGAGTTGATGTATGGTCAAAAACCGGTTATGCCAACTGAGATTTGTGCTTTGACTTGGTCAGTTTTACTGTGGCAGGAGGATTTGATGAGAGAGGATCTCTTAGCTCTTCGGATTCGGCAGTTGGAGAGAAGACTAGAGGATATTCAGCTAGCTATTGACAGGTGGACAATTGCTAGACTAAGAAATAAGGACAGGTTTGACAGCAGGCATTGCTTGCGGCCTGGAGCAATAGAAGAGGGAGATTGGGTATTAGTCTTTGATAGCAGCCTTGAAAATCAGCATACTGCACTTCGGAAGATGGTGAAAAGATGGTTTGGGCCATACATAGTCAGACATGTCTTTGACAATGCAACATATGAGTTGACAGAATTGGATGGGACAGTGCTTAGAGTGCCTATTGCAGGAAAAAGAATCAAGATTTTCAAGAAAAGAGATGATGAAGATTATGCATTGGAAGAATTTGCAAGAGAAGAGCAATGAGAAGAAACTCCAATGGAAGAGACAGATAATCTTGTTGATATACCGGAAATGCACAATGAAGAGATTAATCTGTTTGTGGATCTTGATTATAATAATCATGGGTAGTTGGCCCATCCGGAGGATGCGCAGGATTAGAGGGGGTGGATGTCGTATTGGTGTGCATTCGAGATGTGAAATCCACCCAAAAGTTGTGTGTGTGGGAGTTGATATTTTGTACATACTTAGTTGTTATGTTTGCATCTTTATTCTGCGTGGTGGGGTCTTTTACTACCTTTTCTTTCAGCTAGGGTTGCACCTGATAGGTCCTCCTTCAATAATGCTGGGCATGAAGGGATGCTTTCAGCCTATGTTGAGCAGGGTCAAGGTGAGAAGGCATTATAATTATACAAACAAATGCAAGATGAGGGCATCTCACCAAATGCTATAACTTTGGCCTGGATTATTGAGAGCATGTGGAAACATTGGAAATACAACTAAGGGGTAAGAGAGACATACTGAAGTTTTACAAAATGGGTTGTTAAAAAGAGATGTTTGTATAGGCCCTAAGCTGGTTGACATGTATGCAAAGTGTGACCTGCTCGAGAAAGCACAAGAAGTCTCTGATGACCTTCAATCAAGAAAAGTAATGTCATGGACTGCACTTAACTTAAGGTATATGCAATATGGATACAATCAAGAAGCAGTTAACTACTACAACCAAGTGTGACTTGAGGGAATTTCTCCAAATAGTGCGACGTACATTTCTTGCTTGAAAGCTTGTGGTTCTTTAGGGGCCATAGGTAAAGGCCATGAATTACATAATGAGGTCATTTTTAGAGGGCCTATTGAGGAAGGACTATTTTTGAAAGGGCTTTTTGGGGGGGGGGGGGGGAAAGAGGCTTTATGGAGAAGAGTGCATGGAAAAAGCAGGGGATTTTTTTTTCCGTGAATCAGAGGGGAGGAGGGCAGCATCGTTTTGAAGGAAAATCCAATCTCGAGTTTGTGATTGCATTGCGACAACTAGCTACATTCATCGAGAGAACAGTTCCAATAAGTTTGTGATCAGCAAAGCTGCAGTTGAAGTAGGGGAGTTTCAAACAAAGGACGAAGGGGAGGATCGCTTTTCTTTTGGGAAGGAGGGCTGATACTTTTATGGCAGTGACCATCAGTTGGGGTCGAATGAGCCTGTCATGCAAGTGTAGGAATCAATGCATCTAAAGAGCTCGGCTATGGTGGCAAACAGTAGTTGGTCTCGTAGGAGGGCTCTTCCTGCAGACAACGAGCCCATCTAAGGCTTCTCCTATCTCTTACAGCCCATTCACAAGGACTTGTTCGAGTGCTCTTCCTGTACACATCCAGCTCCATATGAAGCTTTTGTGGTCTTAACATGCAGCCCACAAGGCAAACGTCTACACTCAAATGAATAACAATCATGACCATGTGAGGCAAACAACGACAAATATAGAAACTATCATGTTGATGCTGATGGTTTTATCAAAAGATACTCGGAACTTGGGAAGCCCTCTAGATTGGAAAGCAAAAGCGCAGGGACTGTGGAGCTTGGGAACGGTCATGTAGTACTCAAGCATACCCTTGTGTACCCCTCTTGCGTACCCCTCGCCCAATGATATCACAGCTGTTGCCTACCGAATTGAGCAAGAGAGGAGGCTACGTCGCATCAATCTGGAGGTTTAGGAGGCTACGCCGCATCAATCTGGAGGTTCCTACAGGTCTGGCAGACCTCAATTCAGATGCGTCAGACGATAAAAATGAAGGGTTTAACTTTGCCAAGCTAGATAGAAGCTATTCAAGCTTTGGTCAGAACAAGGAGAAATTACGATTATTACACCTGCAAGTTCTGGTTTCAGTGAAGTTATAAGCACAGTAACATCCTTTTCTGAAATTTGTGAGAAAATTCTGCCATCTCTTCTGATGTCTCTCCATGTACTCCAATTCTGGAAAGGTTTCCATCAAACTCAGTGGGACAATCCTTTGATTTTGAGAAGTCTTATATGACAAGATCTCATGCTTCATTTGGAGATGACTTAATATCTCCCTGTAGCCCTTCTCTTTCAAAGCTCATTCCTGGCTATCTTCCCCAGGATGCCTAGTCTAGATTTCCCTCAACTGATTGTGTTCCATGTGAGGAGTTTCCAATTATTCCTCTTAATCTAGAGTGAAACTCGTCTACAAGAGCTACAAATTGGGATCAACCATACCCGTATGATCCTTCCAATTGTTAGTGGAATTGATTTTCTTCATCAGAGTCTTTGTGCAAAGAAGGAACAACTCAATCTGGAGTTTTGATTCCAGGCCTTCCAAATGATTTAGCATAGTTATGTCTCATGCGGGTTTCATTTATTAAGTACGATCCTTGTTTCCGAATGGTATCTAGACAGTGGAGAGCAGTTCTTACATCTAAAGAGTTCTATAAGGCAAGAAAAACACTTGGGATTAAAGAAGCCTTTATATCACAGGTTGTCCATGGTAATAAAGTCCCCATCTTCAGCAGAGTCATGGAATCCAGCATTAAAGTAGTACCATAGTGTATGTCATACTTGTGTAGAGTCAAATAACTGCTGCTCAGAAACTGGCCTTTGATTACTTGAACCAGTGGTGCTTGAATTCAATAGCTCTTCAGCTGAGAACGGCAAGTTTATTGAATAGATGCATATTAAATCAACAATCTTTGCATTCAATATGAAGAGTTTGGAGTTTACTGTTGCATAGCCTGATCTCACTTGATTAATCTTCTATCTTGGAATTTCTCAAGAACCTCTATGGTCGCGACTTTGCTTTTGAAAACCTTTCAACATTGCTGTCTCCTATCTTCAAGAACTTGGCTTGAAACCTTCAACCCTTCTCTTATCTCTACCATCTCCGAAGTCTAAGCTCTTGAACCCCAATACATTATTCTCTTTCCAAACCATTGTGGTGACCTTCAACCCAATGCGTTGCAACATTGGTGAACCTGATGTGAAGGTCAGTGTAAGAGAACTCCAAGATAGGGGATTCTTCAAGAGATACTCTACAACAATTGGTGCACATACTACAGCAGACTCAGCAACAACAAATCCAAATGCTACAACAATAACAACGAAGTCAAGACAAAGAGAAGACTGATTCCACAGCTATCAAGGCCCTAGAGGAAGTTGGGCATGAATTAAAACAATTTAAAGGTCAAAATGTCTCTATTTTTTGTTTGCTTGTATGTTGAGAAACTGCTCTTCTTTGGTGTATCGCAACATGCATGGAGTCACTATTTTGCTAGACTAGCCAAGCATGGTCTTCAAGAAAGAATCCATGGTCTTTTTTAGCAAGATGCGGATTGGGTTGCATTCAAAAAAGCCCTACGGGAAGAGTTCTTCTTAGAAGACTCTAGCCTAATGATGAAGAAAAGTATCACTGATTGGGTTGAGAAACCCAACAAAAGTTTAGCTGCAACCACTTTATACCATGAGTTTGATAGTAAATTTGGACAACTTGATGCTAAAGACCAACAAAGTATGGAAGGTTAGAAGATTGAATTATTCCTTAAGGCTGCAGATCCCATTCTGCAAGAGAAGCTTACTTATCGCCTAGAAGATGCTACCTCTGAACTAGGAGTCAAGACTGTATGGACAGATGTTACTGATGCAGTTAACATGATTGCTCAAAGAGAGCGGATGCGACTAAGATTGAGCTCTACTTCAACTTCAATAACTCCATTGATGGAGCTTGTTCCACCTTCAAAATCCCCTATTCCTTTGACTAATCAATCAACTCTTTCTTCTTCTATTCCTTCTAAAAATGATGTCATGGATGAACTCTTTAAAAGCATGCGTGACCTTCATTTGAATCTTACACAAATTAGTTCCAAGGTGGAGAAGCTGGATGTCAAAGTTGAAGAACGAGGACATTTATCAACTCAAAGACCCATGAGAGAAGGCTTTAAGAGGCATTGTATTTGGTGTGATAGCCAACAACATGACAAGAGTGAGTGTTCGACCTTCTGTGAGGCTGAAGAACAGAAGCTCGTCTTTTGGAAAGACGAAAAAATTCATGCAGCTGAAAGTGGTCTTCCATTGGAGCCAAATTTTGGCAATGGTGGAATGAAGAAAAGATTACAAGATTTAGCTGTAAAGAATGCCTATCTAGCAATTGATACAACTACCTATGGGTTGCAAATTGAGCCAACTAAATCAAGTTGGAAAGCATGTAAAGCTAATGTACAATCTAAAGTATGGATGCATGCACTAGATCAAATGGAATGTGGTAAAGTAGCCAAAGAAGATTTGACTAACACCAGTCAGTGCATTCGAGGAATAACTAGTTGGAAAGAACCGATAGATTCTTTTTCGGCCTTTGCACATTTGGCTGACTTCAATCATAAAGAAGTCTTGATTGAAGAAAAGAGAAGAGAAGATGAACCAGGGCCTTCCTCTTTTGGCCCTTCGAAACAAGTAATTAGAAGAACGCCTGAACAACCAAAGCTTGCTAAAAATATAACCCCAGGTCAAGAGATGGAAGATTTGTTGTGGCATATTTTCCATTCTCAACAATTGGCACAATGAAGGTTCATGAGGTTGTAGTGGTTTTGCAAAATGGTGACAGAAAGATGTGGTGGTTGTTTCAAACTCAATAACAATTCATGACAAAGGAGATGATTACGAATCAAACCATGTCCTACCTTTTGAGGATATTCATGTGCTTAGCATTCGTGAAAGTTGGAGAGAACCGAGTGATGCTATGGACAGAAGGCAACACAATGTGTGTTGGGACAGGGGTTATATTATTGGCTTTTCCATATGATGTGATAAACTTTGAATTGCTAGGAGAAGAGGATGTTGGTGTGGTGGTAGATAAATTCCTTGATCAAACCACATGAACATACATACATGACAACCTCCACTATGTCACTTTGGAAAGCTGGCCTATTAAAGAAGTGAAGATACCAATGAAGATACTGTTTCCACAAAAAAATCATTTTTTAATCCAAAAGAGATCATATTTTATGGTCAATAGAAAGCCTCAAATTATTGCCCCTAAAGGTGCAAACTTGAGGACTTCTATGGACTCCATTTCACAAGTTTCCACGATAGATTGTTGCCAAGAAAAGTGTTGTCAGTTTGTTGATAGAGAAGCAATGCAACAATTACTTAAATACTTTTGGGGATTGCAATTTGAAGTGCACACAAACTATGTTTATGAAAAGTTTGAATCATCATGCAAGATTGATTACTTGGGAACAAGGAAGTACAACTTCATCTTTAATTGTCAAGTGGTATGTGGAAGAGCATGGTATGAGATTCATGGAATCCAAAATACATCTTTTTATAGGTACAAAACACAATTTGAGCATGGCGTGAGGAGGGAAATGCATGGAAACAGGGGGGGTAATAAGAGCATATTAGGATCACACAGAGATTGGAAGAGCCATCCTTAGAGACTTTGTTAAGAAGAATGCATAGAAAATGCAACACGAGAGTAGAACAATGCAAGATGGATCAAGGGAGACACAATTGGTCATCCCAGATATTTACAAGTAGGTAGATATATGGGAAGAAGTAAATACACCATTGAATGGTATTGTATGCAAGAAAATGTCCTTGTCCACCTTCAACTGTATTTGGATTACAGAGTTCAAGCATGTAACCTTAGCAAAGACAAGGGAGTTCTCCAAATGTAGTATTTGCTTAGAGATCAAAGAGCAACTTGCAGCAACAAAGTGTCTTCAAAAGCAAAATGTGCTTCTAAAAAAGAGTCAATGTCACATGCTACAACAACAAAGTTGTCGGAACATATACTACAGTTGGCGCTTGGCCTCAATATTATATCCAGAGAAAAACTTGTGCAACATACATGATAAAATGGACCAACAAAAGACATCTATCCCTAGGTTAAGGCTTCGATCAAAAGAGACTAAAATTTCTACTCAAGTACCAGTTTATTTAACAAACATGATTACACATGGACATGGAGAAGGAAGATGTGGACATTTCTCACTTGATCTATGGCCTCACAATCCTAACTTTACAATTGCCTCATTGTCGTTGTGCTTTAGGAACGTGGAGCAACTACACAGACATGCAAATGGTGATCTACAACTAGATAGAATGCCGAGATCAACCTCTATGCTACTAAATGCCCTCAACTCAAAAAAATCACTTAACCACTATCAAGGCATTGCACAAAATAAATCATGCATGGAAGGTAATACACCATAGGATGGCCATCATCATTTCAAACGATTGCCAAAGAACTTACTACTTCAACGTAATAATTGTGGATCAAAAAGAAAAATCACTATCTCTTTGTATATCTATCATTGCTTGTTGCACGATGAACATTCAAGATGATCCAGCTTGGGTTTCTCATGGTGGGTCATACACATGAAGACATTGATGCAATGTTCAGCAAATTTTTAGAGAAGCTAAGGACGAGCATGACCTTCACTTTTCCTCATCTTATGCAACATTTTCAATCATGCGAGATGACAAGTCCTACACCTTTCTTATTAACACATGTGCTTGACTTTAAGAGATACATTGAGGGATACTTGTATGATTCCAAAGATACACTTGTTGGTCACTCAAAACCTCTTCAATTTTGATTTTTTATGCAAGGAGTTACACTTGTCATGCAATACAAGATGCATCCAAATTCCCCACACTAGTTACCAAGAGAAGGTGGTATTGAATTATGGAAGATAGACTTTGCAAGAAAGCCTACTCTTCCAAAGGGTGTTCCAATGTTGCTGCCCATGTTTGAGATTGTTAAGGATCATCAAGAAGTAGTAAGTGGAGTTAAAGATTATTTGAAGTATTGGGAAAGATTGTCAAATGTACAAGGACCCGAAGCAAAGTTCACAAAGTTTATAACACCAGTGGTTGATTATTAGAAACACATATCTACGCTCTTCAAACTCCAAATGTCCAAGAATATTTAATTTTCATATATTTTTGGCCAAGAACACAAAGTGATGAAACCAATATACATGTAGATAATGCAGATGACTTTATTAGATTGGAAGAGTTGAATTATCACTATTGTGGTCCTCTCAACAAATAACTCAAACATGCATTTGAACCAATGCTTTATGTTAAGAAAGATGACTTTGTGCTTGTTAGACCTTTAGATTCAGTATATCCAATATAGCTTGGTGTTGCACAAAGTGAGGTGGATACAAATAGAAATTCCAAAAACTTCAACAAGGTATGTATATAATATTAGGCACCAATTTGTGGTCATCAAAATGCTATAGATGCATAGGTGTATTTTAATTGTTGGGATAAATATTGGATGTGCAACAAAAAAGATCCTGAATGATGGGAAACAATAGATAGCATTGTCTTCTCTTGGATGAAGAAAGGTACAAAATCTCCCAAAATTTTTAAAATTCCTCCAAAGGTTGTATTGAAGGCCAAACAAAGTCTACAAGAATCCATCAACTAAAGATTTTCCTTGAAGCTTTTCAAGGATATTAAAATTAAGGTGTTTATTAACACTACTTTTTTGAGTTTTTTTCAATCTCTTGGAAACAACCCTCAACAATAATACGTTCCATTGCACCAAGTTTCAAATTAATGAAATTCCCAAAATTCACGAAATCCATTTTGATTTGGAGTTCCCATATTGATGGGAAATTACCGAATTCCGAAATATGGAGTTAAAAGTTCTATACTTATACCTTGATTTGATTGAGAGTAAGCTATAAGGTTGATATAAAGATGAGTCATCTTATTACTTTGGCTTTAAACAAGCTCCAACATGTGTTTAATGCATTGGAAAAAGAAATCCTAGTAGGAAGATTCACTATGGTTTCGAGAAGTTTGTGCTTTAATACTTGATGAAGGGTTTAATGCACGTGCAAGGGAGGTTGCAATGGATATCCACAACTAATACCCTCATAGTGAAAGAAGGTAAGAAGAAGAAGAACAATAAGAAGAAGAAGAAGGAAAAAAAAAACGGTTTGGGGTAAGAAGGGGATCTCACTCAAGTTTTTCCTCACAAGAAAATCCAACATGTGGAAGATTTAGTATATGCTACTAAGATCAATCCTTTGACCTAAGGTAAGGTGGGAAACGTGGCATTCTCCACCTAAGAGCTTCCTTTCTAGCCTCATGTTGAAAACTTTCTAGTTCAAATAGTTAGAGGGGATATTATGCAAAGTGGTGTTTGAGGGGGACAACTAGTGCCTCCATGAAGTGTTTGACATTTTCCTTTAGGAATGCTCTTCCATTGGTGCTTCTAGGTATACTTCTTGTTTTGCATGTGGTTTAGACTGAGACTCACATTAGGACATTGGACAAGGCACAATTGGAGATGGAATAGATGTAAGAGAATAGTGTCAAAGATAATGAAATCATGTAGAGATGCCCTCATCAACTTTGTTAGGTAAGACCCAAATATTTCTCACATATCACATTGTAAGGAAGCTGGAGCACTTTTCAAATCAAACCACATTACTATATAGATGAACACTCCCCAAGCCATGATAGAGGCTGTCTTTGACTAAGCTCCAAAGAAAGCTAGAAATTATTGTACCCACTAAAGCCATCAAGGAAGGAATACACCTTGTGACTGACTACCTTAGCTCCAAATCCATCAAGGAAGGAATACACCTTGTGACCAACTACCTTAGTTCAGATACTATCTGAATATGGCATGGAAAAGCTATCGAGGATAGTTGCTTCATTAAGTTTCTAGTAATTCACATAGATTCTAAGTTTATTGTTCTTTTTTGGGACAATGACTATGTGAAATATCCATTTCACATATTCAATCAAAGCAATGAACCCACATGAAGAAATTTATGCACCTTCTCTCTCACTAGCTTAGCCATGTGTGGTTGATTCTATAGCTCTATGTTTTGATTGGGACTACATCCAATTTAAAGGGAATGTAATGGTGATAGAAATATGGATTTGCGTTCTTCATGTTAGGATAATCGCATGAAAAAACCATCCTCAAAGTCCTTCAACAGAGTGATTAGCTACTCACAAAACTCTAGATCCAATTGAGTGCTAATTTTTTCTAGCTTAGTTTCATTCAGATCAAGATAAATTTTAGATAATTCATCCTTTCTAACCCTTATTACCTTTTGAAGTTGGGCCTCGAATTCTCTCTCTTGCCTTAACACTTCTATCACATAGTACCTATACCAATGTAAGCTCTATACCCTTCGAAGTCATCTAGAGAGAGAGGTGCCAAAGATTCCAAATTGAGATATTGCTAATTTATGTGTAAGATATCCACAAGACAAAAGGGTTCCAAGTCAACAGTAGCTACCAAAATGATGCTTCCTCATCATTATCTAAGCCTTTCACCATACTAATAATTTCTACCACCATTGTTGTAAATGTTGTCATTGGAGGACAATGCTTGTTCAAAGAGAATTAGACTTTATTATGGCCCCGATGGATAGTTAGTCGATCCAATAGATCCATCCCAATAGGAGACAATAATCTTCTCCTAGGATTGTTCCCTATTTAAGACCACTATTGAAGCCGAAAAGGAAATTTGGGCCACTTTGATAAGAACTAAGCAAAGGATATTGGGTGGCCATCATAGTCATTGTTGATTTGTCACTTTGAAAAATGGGGTTGATGTCATCACAAAATCCTTACAAGTTGCCATGGTGATAATATTCATTCCTATGATCCACTATCCAAAGGATATTATTGATTACCCTGCCTAGAGGACATGGTGAAATTGGTTCACATTGCACTTTGTGTACTTTCTCAAAGAGGACTTCAACAATCATAGTCACTACTTTCTACACTGGTCAAATAAGATGATTCAGTTGAATGATCTTTTAATGTTAGAATGAGATTAAAGAGATGACCCAAAGGTATTGTGATTAAAAATGTTGGACACCTAGATTTTGATGATGCTAATTCCAAAATCACCACAGTGGACACCTAGATTCTATTAATGTTGACACTAGAATCACCCCTAATTAGGGGTGATTGCATTTCTTGACATGGCCACATTTCCTAACATGGATATATATCCCAAATCTACCTATTGTTATTGGGACCTTGTGAGAGCGGATTTTTGGAGCCAATCTTAAAGCATAAAGTGGCACGAGAGGCATAAAAGAGAAAATTTTCATGGAAAATGAAATGGTTCATAGATCAAGGAGCTAGGGTCTCCCTAGATGCATTTTGATGCCATGAATCCAAGGCAAGTATATGTTTGTTAATCAAAGTCCAATTGACCCCCCATTTAATGGCCACAAGGTTTTGTATTATGAAGCAGCTACTAGATCCGAAAGATACAAAGCATGTGACAAAGGCTAGAGTGATAGATTTCGATGCCAAAAAGTTGCCCATCTAGTCACATGGAAATTTTGAGCTCATTTACCTCCTCAACCAGGCTAGAACCACTTGGGGTTAAGTGTGAACACCAATAAATGAACTAGGTAAGTTGTGGTTCTTGATTAAAGAGGGCAAATACTCAAAAAATGAAACATGATCGGGAGGGGGAGATACATTTTTTCCACAATTCCCTTCCTACTCCTGGGCATTGGCTACAAAATGTTTTGCTTTCCATCACCCAATTCTCATGAGGAGTTATGTAGTATTCAGCAAGATAAAAAATCAGTATTTCTCTCTCCTCTTTCTCTCTCGCCATAAACTTGGTTCATCTGGGTTGAGAGAATGAGGGGGAATGGGTGTCAATGTAGAATGGAATGCAAGCATCAATGGCTTCCTATTTTCAAATTACAAAGTGTGCGTACAAGGTTTTATGAGTAAGTGAGCTTCCTCTCGATTTTATGATGCATATTGGTTTCCTATGGTTGAAACTAGTTTCTAGTGTTTAAAAATGGTTCATTCTATACAAAATGTCAGCATGAATAGTAAGTTCTAATTGTTTATATACTTTATTTCAAAATATGCAAAACATGTAAAAGTGCGATTTTATGCGTTCCATCATGGCAAATTGTGTCTTCATGGAGAGAAATAAAGAGTAATAATGAATCTCACTGTTCTTAAGTGTTTCACATAAGAAAATGTAGAAATACAAGGATTTTAATTACAAATAGTTGTGAAAAATAGAGAATAATAGAATTTAATTGAGAAAAAATTAGATATTACATGTGAAAAATAATAAAAATTCAAGGCTATGTTTGTGCAAGTATAATGGAGATAAGAAATAAGGCTTTTTCTTAGTTTACCCCCATTTGTATGTTTTAGTGTGTATTTATTGCTTTTATTATGAAGAAGCATACATGAAAATACCTCTTAACCTACCCATCGCAAGAAAAACCCTAAACAATAGGGAGAGAGGGGGTTTTATGTGTTGAATATGATTTCAAATCTAAAATTTTTACTGTATTTTTCATATAGGTCTCGATTTCATATTAAATATTAAGAAGTATAGTGGCACGAAGTAGTCTAGCCCACCTTACTATTGTAAAAAGTCGCTAGTGAAGTAAAATCATGGAAAGAATGTTTGAGCACTTTCAAAATGCTAATTTCATTTTAAGTAAAATATTTGTGCACTCAATGACATCCACTTTGCATTGCATTGCATTGACATGGCATAAAGAGAACTATTTCCTCGAGGCATAGCACTTGGATTCAAACTAATGACCCACGATGAGTGGAGGCTCCCTATGTTGTAGGTTTAGTATACTCGTTTCCTTAGGGGCTAACTTGGTGAGGAGTATACTATCTCCTAGAACCAATATTGTGAAGAGTTACTTTGTGTGTATGTGTTTTATGTTGAGATGGTACATATTGGGGCCAATCCCTGGGGTGTAGGAGAGCCATAATGGGGCCACAATGATAAGCTAGGGGAGTTATCGCTTTGTTTTTGTTACAAGGTGCTAGCCACCTATATGTTTGGGCACTCCCTTTGCTTGGAGTTGGGAAGGGTATCATGTTGGACTAAAATATAGAGATTGTATCTACAAATGCATTCATTCAATAAATTAGTTCATAGTGTTTATACACTCTTGGCTGTGGGGCTGTGGGGTTACTTAGGTGAGTATAGGAGGCTTGTTAGAGCCGTAGATCTAGTGTCTAGTCCATTTTCGGTCACCGAAAAGGGGTGCCTTTGTCAAGAGTTACTGATAAAAGAGGCAGTTCCTAAACCTTGGTTAATTAGGGAATAGTCAATCAGTTTATCCAAAGAGTATGAGGACAAATCCATTATTTCTTGATAAACACCATCAAGCCAAGATCTAAAAAAAAGAAAGAACCAAAAGAACTAAACAGTGGGCTGAATTTCCTAAGAGGTATTCCCCTCAACGTAGCAACACATACCCATACAAGGGAGAGGTCTTAGTAACCTTAGTGTCACAAACAATCCATTAGCAGGAGAAGGAAGCTCTAATTCTCCTCTTCTTCCAGTAAGCCAATCCACTTCAAGTGGGATTGCAATCACTCTATTACAAACTCCTATAGCAAATGCGATTGTCATTATGGCTTAACTATTGTAATACTTGAAAAAAACTTGATTTGCCAGCCTTAGGTTTTCCTCTACCCATATTTAATGGGTTAGGGTTATAGGGGTTGATATCAATGTTGTGAACATGTCACCAACCACTTGCTTTTCATTAGGCTCTACACTCTTTTGCTAGTGATCCTAGTTGCTTTGCTTGCCTATGACATCTGGGCTTTATCTATGTGGTGCCATATGGGGTGTGGATGCATCTCTCGATCTTAGGCGTGTGGGTAAGACTGGTGTGATCACGTTAGAGAGCTCATGGATATCATCTTCCATGATGGGTTTGGTATCCTTAAGGTGTTCTTAGACTTCTCTCATCCACTCCTTGACTTTATCCACTACTTCTAATGTCTCGACTCCGAATAGCCCGAAGCATACAAATGGCACAATTGCTTAACTAGTGGAAGGTTTCCTTCCACGACACTTGGCATACAAGTGTGTGATCTCGCACTCTAGACATCTTAGGTTGGCTTTGTCTTGATTGGCTTCCTCCCTTTTAGGGAAGTGAAATAAAATATGCCTTAGGTGATCGCAAGTCCAATACATGATGGATTCTTGGTGCTTTCCTCCTAAACCTCTTCCTCTTTCCCAACTGCCTAATGCCATCATCACCAACACTAGTCTAAAATCCATCAAGATGGGGCTTCCCTCTTTGTTGTATGAGACATAATGATTTATGTATGATTCTTTTTTGACTCCTCTACGTAATGTATTGGAGTGTTTCTCGATAATTGAGTCACGATAGGTCTAAGTGGTCTAGGTTACCCATGTATGATTGATGTCCATCCTAGGGATGATTGGCTTTGAGTCGTTGGGTGCTAGGAGAGATATTAGAGGTCCCCTTCTGAAGTTAGGCAGCCTATTCCCTAGATAATATGGCTGATTGTATGGTTTTGAGTATGGAAATCATCTTGGCAATCTACAATGCATTATGTCATATGTAAACCTACCCCAATGAGTGCATGGTGTTGACCTAGGATCCATGCGTTTGATGGAGAGGTGATTTCCTTCTCAATGTATGCATTGCACATGAGGTCATGTGGGCCTTCTCATTATCTCTGGAAGCTTAGCCAACTCTAACTTCATATCAGCCAACTATTGGCTCTAATCGATGCCCTTTTTGTGTTTTATAGCTAGATTTCTTGCTAATGGTAATAGCTCTTTTTAAGGATCTAGAGGTAATGCCCTCTTGAGTCCTGGTTCTAGAGCTTCTCTCCTTGAGTATGCCATCCATGCAATGGCTTCTTAAAAGACCCTAGCTAACATGTCCCTTTGCATGTTTGAATTACTCACGAAGGCCTTGTAGAGCTCTTTTCTTTGGATTCTATTTATGAATAGGTGTTGGAGACCGCTTGTTTGTTAGTTTGTTTTGCCACAAGGATTCTCTTAAAGAGGCTCTACACATGGCTTACAAAGTCATGGATGTCCTCCTTGTCCTTCTAGCTAACATTCTTCAACCTAATGATTAGGTTGTTAGAGTATCCTGCTTTGGAGAATCTCTTGATGAAGACTCTTGAGGTTATTAAAATTATTTTGTTTGGCATCATCTAGGTGTTGAGATATCGAGCTCCACTCGTGATACGCCAGGGTGACCGTTGTGTATTTATGTCACCGACTTGTCAGTTGCAGACGCGGTTGGTACACCGCCCATGAATAATAGCTACATGATAGCTATCCTTATCTACTCTAGTTCGTGGCTCAGTTAGTATGCCACCTTAGTTAGTTGAGTTTGGTTTGAGACCCATATATAGGGTTCTTCTATTTCTTTGTACTTGAGTTCTTTTGGCTTACACAACTAAGAAGAGGAAAACTGTTTTCAGCCTCCACCCTTGTGTGTATTCCCCCATTGTGCAAGCAAGAAAGCTTCAAGTGAGACTCCTTCCTTCTCTCCCACAATCTTGACGTGGTATCAGAGCCTTATTCGTGGTAAGGAGCTCAAGAAAGCAAGCCAAGCTCGCGGTGTTCTGGTAAGAGGAGCAGTGTTGCTTTCATTTTCTGTTTTGGGAGCAGATCTCTACAGGTAGCACAGCCGGAAAGTGCGGGAGTGCATTGTCTCAGGTTGAGACGCCCTTCGCGGTGAAGCAAGAGGGCAGTATATGCTGCGGGCGAGGGCCCTCGGCGACCTTGTTTTTTTTATTTGAGGCCATTTCGGGGCCTGTTTTGGAGGCGGAAGTTTTCTGCACGCACTCAGGAAAAGGCCCAGTAATTTATGTTGTGCGACCACTGTTCTGCAGGTCGGTAAAAAGTTACTGTAGAAATTGCATTGTATGCCTGTGCGCAGAGACATTGGGAGTTACAGAATCATCCCTGTTGCCTGTTGATGCAAAATCGTCACTAGGAAGTGACTGTGTGGTCAAATACCACTTTCGTCAGTTTTACAGATTTGCCCTTGTGAGGTTGAAGCTGTGTTCTTTGCAATGACAGAATTTTTTGCAGTGTTCTGTAATGGCGTCTGATTCTCTTTCACAGATTGTCACTGAAAAGCTTGACAAGAACAACTTCCAAGCATGGAAGTTTAGAATGACAAATTTTCTTATGGAAAAATGATATTGGGAATTTGTTGCAGGAAATGAAGAAGAACCAATTCTTCCTGATGTTCTCAATCAATAGCAAATGCAGGCATTCAAAGCATGGCATGAGAGAGCTAGGAAAGTTATGTACTGGCTGTCTATCAGCATTTCAGACTCTATGATTGTGCATATTCAGGATGCAAGTACGCCAAAGGAGGCATGGGATACTTTGTTAAAAATGTATAGCACAAATACGCAAGCCAGGAAAATGCAGCTCAAGCAAGAGTTGCATAATGTGCAAAGAGAAAGTATGAGCATCAACGACTACCACATGAAGGTGAAGAAGATTGCAGATGCACTTGCTTCCATTGGGTCGCTAGTGGAAGATGATGATTTAGTTTCTAAGACCTTGAATGGACTAGGAAAGGATTATGCACAGTTCCGAACATCCATTTCCGTCCGTGAAAGATTTCCTGATTTTGAGGAGTTGATTGCTCTTCTAATTTCTGAGGAGTAGAGAAATGGTGGTGCATCTTCTTCAGGAGGAACTTCAAAAGAAGCTGTCTTCTACTCAAATGCTGGAAGAGGTAGAGGTAGAGGTAGAGGAGGCCGATTTGGAGGCTGTGGCAGAAATCAGAATATGCAGCAAACTCAAGAAAACCAGTCCTATGGAGGAGGACGTGGTAACTCTAGAGGCAGGGGGAGCCAAAGAGGTCGTGGTGGATGGCAAAGAGGCCAAAATGCAAACAGTAATGTTGAATGCTACTACTGTGGTAAAATGGGTCATATGGCTAAAGACTGCTATAAAAAGCAGAATGACATCATGAATGGAAAACTGCAACAAGGGAATTATGCATCTTCTAGTAGACAGGATGATGACAGAAATGAGCACTTGTTTATGGTGCAGCACATGAACAATTCTGTGACAAGTGTAGAAATAAGCAATGATGTATGGTATGTTGACTCAGGTGCATCAAACCATATGACAGGTCATGCAGAATGGATGGAGGATGCAAGAAAAATGGAAAAACCAGGATTTGTGGAGACTGGTGATGATACTGCACATCCTATTGTGCAGATTGGAAAATTTCCCTTGTCTATGCAGGATGGGAAAAAGAAATACTTGTCCGATGTATTTCATGTCCCGAATATCACCAAGAATCTGGTTTCTGTTGGTCAAATGGTTGAGCAATACTTGCAGGTCAGATTTAATCCTCATGGATGCTTTGTTGAGGATATGAAAAATAAAGGTCGCTTGATAGCAAAAGGAAAGAAGAAGGGCATAATGTTTACATTGGATGCAGACATGTCCGAATTGAGTGCAGCAATGTTTGCACATGGGACCGGTGTAGTTGCAAATATTGATATCTGGCATAAATGCATTGGTCATGTTAATGTAGAGCAACTTAAATCAATGCAGGCCCAAAATATTGTTGCAGGTTTGCCAAAATTCAAGGTTGCAGAAATGCATAAGGTATGTGAAGCCTGTCAATTTGGAAAACAGGCAAGGAAACCATTTCCTAGACATGTTCAAGAGAGTAAGAAGCCATTGGAATTAATCCACTCTGATGTGTGGACAACTAAAGCTGCATCTCTTGGAGGCTGTCATTATTTTGTCAGTTTTATTGATGACTATAGCAAAAAAGTTTGGATGTATTTTATGAAAAAGAAAAGTGAAGTTTTTGGGCATTTCAAAACTCTTAAAGCGATGGTTGAAAAAGAAACATGCCTGCAGATAAAATGCCTAAGGTCAGATGGAGGGGGAGAGTACCTCTCAAATGAGTTTGCAAGGTTCCTACAGGAGCATGGCATAAAGCAGCAATATTCATGCAGTCATATCCCACAACAAAATGGAATTGCAGAAAGGAAAAACAGGCATATTGGAGAGGTATCTCGTGCCATGCTCAATGAAAAAGACTTGCCAGATTTTTATTGGGCTGAAGCAGTTGCTACAGCAGTCTACATAATGAACAGGACTCCCATTGCAGCAATACATGGAATGACTCCAGAGGAGAGGTATACTGGTAGGAAACCAGATATTTCTCATTTGAAAATTTTTGGTTGCATTGCCTATGTACATGTGCCAGATGAGTTGAGATCCAAGTTGGATCCAAAAGCTGAGAAGTGCATCTTTATTGGTTACTCTCTGCAGCAAAAAGGGTATAGATGCTATAACCCTTATACTCGTAAGTTTACAGTGAGCAGAGATGTTGTTTTTGATGAGATGAATAGCTGGTATAAACCAGTAAATGTGATTGATGATGTAGATGCACAAAATGGTAATGCTGCACAGAATTCACAGCAGTAGTCACAAAATATTAGTGGACATGGAGCGTCCTCTAGCAATGGTTCACATTCTTCGCTATGGACACGCAGATTGAGATCAGGAGAATCTTCTCAAAGCAATGCAAATAGTGGTATGCAGGTATCACGAAAAGGAAAAGAGAAGGTTGATCAGCCCATGTTTGATGTGAATGCAGGTCACTCTTATGTGGATGGTGAATCCAGTGGCTCAGAACAGAGCATTGATGATGAGTTGGGTATTCCTTCTATTGTTACACCTGGAGTAAGGAAGACCATGGATGTTTTGAGAGCACCTGGGAGTGAACCTACTTTGTGCAGGTCTACGAGAGCTAGGTATCCTGTGGATAGGCTGAAATATGATGGATTTACAGCCATTCACTATGCATATATGGTCAAAGTGATATAGGAACCAGAACCCACTTCTTTTGAGCAAGCCAGGGGAAAAGAAAAATGGGAGAAAGCCATGGATGAAGAAATGGATGCCTTGGAAGCAAATGCTACATGGGAATTGGTACCTTTGCCTAAAGGTAAAAATGCAATTGGCTGTAAGTGGGTTTATAAGGTGAAGCACAATGCAGATGGTTCTGTGAACAGATACAAGGCAAGATTAGTAGTCAAGGGGTATGCACAAACATATGGCATTGACTATGAAGAAACATTCAGTCCGGTTGCAAGGATGGCAACTGTAAGAGCAGTCATTGCTATGGCTGCATCAAAGGGATGGTCTTTACATCAAATGGATGTAAAGAATGCCTTCTTGCATGGTGATTTGCAAGAAGAGGTCTATATGGAGCAGCCACCAGGTTATGTGCATGCTGTTCATCCTGAGTTTGTTTGCAGGTTGAAGAAAGCCTTGTATGGCTTGAAGCAAGCACCTAGAGCATGGTCTGACAAGATAGGACAGTATCTTGTCAGTATTGGCTTTCAAATTTCCAAGGCAGATTTCTCACTTTATGTGAGAAAAACAGAGAAATGTATTATGCTACTTGTCATTTATGTTGATGATTTGATTATGACAGGTGACAGTGATGAAGATATCCTTCATGTGAAAATGCTATTGAAGCAGAAGTTTGAGATGAAGGATTTGGGAGAGCTGTGTTATTTCTTGGGCATTGAGGTGATTAGATCACCAAGTGGGATACATCTCTTGCAGAGGTAATATGGATTGGACATGCTGTCCAAATATGGGATGACAGGCTGTAAGCCTATTTCAGTTCCTTTGGAGCAGAATGTGAAGCTGAGCACAGATGCAGGTGAGCTTCTAGAAGACCCTACTATGTACAGACGCATAGTAGGAAGTTTGATTTATATGACTATTACCAGGTCAAATTTGAGCTATGCTGTTGGATTGGTAAGTCAGTTTATGCAGGCTCCAAGGAAACCACATTTGGATGCGACTAGACGCATACTCAGGTATGTGAAGTCCACATTGTAGTATGGACTATTTTATGAGACTGGGATTCAAATACAGTTGCATGGATACACTGATGCTGATTGGGCTGGTAGTATCTATGATAGACGATCTACCAGTGGATATGTGTTCTCTTTTGGGAGTGCTGCAGTCACTTGGAGCAGCAAGAAACAGCCTACAGTTGCCTTGTCGAGCACAGAAGCTGAGTACAGGGGTGCAACAATGGTTGCATGTGAGGTAGCTTGGTTGCATAAGCTACTTTATGATATGCATCAGTCTACAGATGGGCCAATTGTCATTTATTGTGACAACATGAGTAGTATACACTTGGAAAATAACCCACTCTATCATGCTAGAACAAAGCACATTGAGGTGCATTATCACTATGTGCGAGAGAGGGTTTTACTAGGTCTTATTGATCTAGTTTATGTCAGCACAGAGGATCAGGTAGCTGACATATTCACGAAGGCATTGGGCGCAGAGAAGCTGCGCAAGTTTAGAGACCTGCTTGGTGTGCAGGAATTGGGATTGTACTCGAGGGGGAGTGTTGAGATATCGAGCTCCACTCGTGATACGCCAGGGTGACCGTTGTGTATTTATGTCACCGACTTGTCAGTTGCAGACGCGATTGGTACACCGCCCATGAATAATAGCTACATGATAGCTATCCTTATCTACTCTAGTTCGTGGCTCAGTTAGTATGCCACCTTAGTTAGTTGAGTTTGGTTTGAGACCCATATATAGAGTTCTTCTATTTCTTTGTACTTGAGTTCTTTTGGCTTACACAACTAAGAAGAGGAAAACTATTTTCAGCCTCCACCCTTGTGTGTATTCCCCCATTGTGCAAGCAAGAAAGCTTCAAGTGAGACTCCTTCCTTCTCTCCCACAATCTTGACACTAGGCTAGTAAACCATGTCTGTCCTTTATCTCCTATGCAAATTCCAAAAGCTTGTGCTCATGAAGTAAGGTCTGTGAGGTGGTTTTCCTCACATACTTGCTTGAACTACTCCACAAAGCCGTATAGATCATTGTCAGGATCATTGTTGGGATCACATACTTGCTTGAACTACTCCACAAAGTCGTACAGATCATTGTCAAGATCATTGCTAGACTAATACTTGTCAAGTTTCTTAGCAACTGCATTTATTTTAGTCTAGCTCTTAGAGTTTGGTATGATTCCTAGTCCTGCTAGTAAGGTAGTTGCTAGGGCTGCTAAGCTCTACACTACAATTGCATTGTCTAAGAGTCACTTTGTGTGAGAAGCTCACTCAGTGTAAAATCAACTTCTAATGCCCTCTCCTTCTCAGCATTTGGTCTTTCCTTGATTCTATTGGTGAGAGCTAAGACGTGCTAGATCTCGTGCATTCCTATGTCTTGTCTCAACTTCTGGGCTTGCTGCACTTGGTTATAGGAGGTTATGCTTTGCAATGCTTTCTTTGCCAACCTTCTCTCTTCCTCGAGATTGGCTATGATGTCCTCAACTGGTCTACCATGATGCACCATTTTGGTTTGCAAGTAATATTGGTTCACCCTTTGTTGAATGTCGACTGGAAATTTTCCCATGTCAAGCTCATTATCTATAGGGTTGATGTTGATTCCCAACATGTCAATGGTTTCCTTAGAAACTAGTGTGTCAATTAATTTTATTGAATTGAGTAGAGCTATGCCCCTAATCATGTTGGTTTTCTCTTCCTTCTCTATAACTTGACAATTTGCAGTTACTTTCTTTAGGTCTTGGTTCTCAAAGTGTATCCGACTTTTCGAGGTTTACTCTTATTAATGAGTTCTTCCCTTACCGAGACCACATTAGTGTGTTTCTTATTATACAAATTAGCTTGCAATATTACATGAACTAAATGTACAAGTGGTGGTGTGGAATTGTGCCCAATCAGGTTTTCTATATTTTTCATTGTGCACTTCAAGTGGTTATGTGATGAATTGTGTAATTTCAATCATAATAAACATAGGTCACACTATCAGTTTTGGCTAGTGCTAGCTCTTCCATACAAGTGGCGGCCACTCACGGTGGCCTAGTCTAGATCCCTACTATACGTTTGAGGCTTGGTTCGAAGGGCAATGGTCAAGTTGTCCGTCTAGACCTCTATTGGGATATGGTTAGTAACAACAGTCACTTCTGGACTATCAAGTCTCAACTCTTGGGTCAATTAGGTCAATTTCCCTGCTCACTCTTCTAAAGAGCCACTAGGGTGTCCTATAGCTAGGACTTGGCCTCTATAGGGTCTAGGGTGGTGAAAGTTTGTTAGAATTTAATGTTTGGTTTTCTCGTCCAATTTGTAGGTTTTTTTTTGTTTGATTTTTAAAATTAGGCATCTAAATCTAACTGATCCATATGAATTGGACTATCTAAGTCTGGTTGTTTGATTTTGGACTAGTTGAAGTTTGTATGATTGGACGATCTAATTGCATCCGATGTTCAAAATCGAATGACTTTGGGATAATGGAGTGGTCCGATTTTGGAAATCAGACGGTCTGAAGTGAGAGCGAATTTTAGAGCCCGTTGGGAGGCAGAAAAGTTGCCCAAGAGACATAAAAGACCAAATTTTTATGCAAAATGAAATGGTTGTGGATCAATGACTTGGAGTTGGATGCCAAGAACCCAATGCAAGTCTCGATTTGTCCGTTTGACCTCCCATTTAATCCCCACAAGGCTTAGGGTTATGAAGTAGTTGTATTGTGATTTGAGAACCAAAAAGTCCATGACAAAGGCAAGGTTGATAGATTTTGACATCACGAAGCAAGCCATCTGGTCCATCACGAATTCGAGTTCATTCCACCCTCTGTTTTCGAGGAAAACCCACTTATGCCAAGTGTGAAGATGAAAGGTGGAACCCATTTTTTTGAGGCTTAAAGCCTTAAACTTGTTTAAGGTTAAAGAAATCAAAAGCCACAAAATCATGAAATGTGGGGAGGGGGGAACCTTTTTTTTTGCACCTCCCAAATTTGCATTTAAAAATCATTTTTCACCCGAGTAGAATTGAGAGGAATGGAGAAGGCAACAATATACTCAATTTCTTCACCATCCATTATGACAAGCTGATTTGAAAATTATACATTAAATTAAGAGATCTGATTTTAGTCTTTCTCTGTCCTCTGTCCTCTTGTTGTATGTTTCTATGGGTTAATGTATAAAAGAAGGAAGTGGGATGAGATGAATGATTTTGATTGTGTGATGATGCAAGAGCACAAAGAAACAAAAACATAGATCGGGGTTGGAAGGAACATCATTGACTATTCAAGAGCATCAATGGGCCTCCAATTACGAAATACATATGTTAGAAAGGTGCAATTTGATGAGTAAGTCATAGATTTTTTTTAAAAATGATATATTTTGGTTGGAAATGGTTGGAAATGATGGTATTTGGTTGTCAATGATCTGATTTATTAAGAATGTTAAAGTAATCAAGAAAATTCTATTTTATAATAATTTTATGCTAAATGCACAAAATCCGTGATTATGCGCTTTAAAGAAAATTATCGATTTTGGAGTTTTGTCATGCGTATGTTATTCCTATAGGTTGAAACATGATAAGAAAATCAAACTTAGTAAGATCAATCAACTTTAACTAGTAAATCAATAAATATCAGTAATTATTTATAATTAAATAGCAAAAAAATAGATTTTTTGCATCTAAAAAATAAGAAAAAATAAGATTTATGTTTATAACTGTATAATAGAGCTGAAGCATGAGGTTTAGCCTTAGTTCTAGCCTCATTTTGGCCTTATCTTTATGTTAAAGTGGGTTTTTATTATTTTCGTGAAAGAAAAATACATGAAAAATGTGCCATAAACCTACCAATGAATGCATAACTTTAAACGGTAGGGAGAAGCGGGTTGTTGAGTGTTTAAAATACAGTCACTTATAATATTTTAGGATGCATGGTATATAGGGTACATTGCTTTCCAAAATTAAAAGGGTCTAGTAGCACGAGAATGCTTGATACTAGGCTTAAGCAACACATCAATCTTGATTAGAAGAAAAGCTCGAAAAGAACTGTCTTTGCACTTTCAGAATATTGATTGTTAATGAATAAACTTATTTGAGCACAATAGTCATACACAATTGCATTGCATGCACCATATGGTATCATCCTAGATACATAGCAATTATTTTTATGAGCAATGATGTACATAAAGAGTTTGAGGTACCCTATGCTATAGGGTTAGAGGTAAGATTCTTTGGGGGAATATTTAGTGAGGATTATTTATTATCTCTTGGATTGGACAATTAAGAGAGTGGAGCTTGTTTTGAATGTGTTTTATGTGTTCATGATGCATCTTGGGGCCAATCCCTGAGGTGTAAGAGAGTTGTAGTGGAGCTAGGATAATTAGCCAAGGGACACTCCCTTTGTATGTGCCTACATGGTAGATTACACCAATATGTTAAGAGACTCCCTATGAGGAGTGTGGGAAAGGATATCTATTGGATTACAATTCGTACAAATGCAAAGTTCTCTATTAGAAGTCAAGGTAGTATACCCCTTAGACACTCTTGACCGCAAGGCAATGTGGGGTGGTTTTAGGTGTGTAGTAGAGACCAAGCTAGTGATGTAGAGCTAGTGTTGGGCTCATTTTAGGTCCTGACAGGTGGTGTGTTTTTCAAGAGTTGCTAATAAGTAGCGGTTTTTAAATCTTGGTCAATAGGGACCACTTTATTAGTGTATACCAAAAGGGAGTGAGATAGATCCAAAAGACCATCAAGCCAAGCTTTAGAAGCAAAGAAAGAGCTGAAGGGGCTAGGCGGTGGGCTAAAATTATTTAGAGATATTCTCCCCAAAGGAGTATTCCAATATCCCTACAAGGGAGGGGTCTTAGTAACCCTAGCCCCACGCATAGTCCATTAGAAGGAGGAAGTTCTAGTAATTCCTCCCTTTTAGTTAGTCAGCCCACTTCGAGTGGAGTAATAGTTCCCATCATCCAAACCCCTTTAGTGAATTCGATTGTTACTCTAACACAACTCATTGCAATCCCAGTAGGAATGTTGGACTTGCCAGCCCTTAGGATTTCCTCTTCCCATTTTTAATGGGTTAGCAGAGGAAGGTGTGGAACTTCATATCAATTAATTCCAAAAGTTAATGTTTTAGCTGTCGAATCCAAGATGAAGGACACTTGATGATGTTCTTTAATATGACTTTGAAAGGATGAGCTATAGTATGATGGTATCATAGTTTAGAGACTGGAACCATAACTACAATTGACTTCTTCTTTGCAGCCTTCCGAAGAGAGTTTGCCCCTAAAAGGAAAGGTTAGTATTGGCTACATGTTCTCACTGTAACAAATTGAGAACCTCATGAGAATGTTTGAGGTTATGCTAAGAAATTGAAGGAAGTATCTCATAAGTTGCAAACCTATATTCCTATTCTAGCTGCTGCCTAGTTGCAATAATTTTTGAATGGGCTAGACTTTAATATTCAAGTGCAATTGAGCAGTGTTGCTAAAACTGACATTGATATGACCATTACACAAGCAAAGGAGGTAGAGTTGTGATTATAAGCGGCCTGCATCTCTAGGAAAAACTAGAATTCGAGTTTAGGTGTTGGAAATACTTTAGCATTGATGAAAGGAGGTCAAGGGATGCCCATGAGTACTCCCAATGGGAGAGGAAGCATGATTCCAAATGTGCCCATGTTGTCAACTCCTCCTAATGTGGCCATGCCTATGGCTAGTTACATGGCTCTACCAAATGTTGGAAGCCAAATGATAAACCCTACCATTGCTCTAGGAAATCAACAACCAATTCTCAATCAAGTGGTTAGGCCAATGGAATGGCAAGTAGATGATCACAACTATGAGTCAAGTGCCTCTAATGTCCTTGGCAAAGTTAAGGAGGATATGATGACACACTATACTGACATGATCACCAAACAATATAGAAAAATAGCTATTGATGTCAATCTTCTAAAGAAGTAGTAGAATTTGATAGGGAGTCGATGCCCTTAAGAGGGTGCCCCCTCAAGGTTCAGTTGTAAGTGGTGTGGTGGCCAACATTTCCCTAGGAATTGTCCAAATGTTAAATGTGACACACCGAGAAGTCTAGTCACTTAGCTAGTACCTATTAGAGTAAGATTAACTTTCTCCAGCAAGGATGTAAATAGCCAGATCTGATCTACCATCGAGCACAAGGGAATAATCTTTAACAAGATTAGCGATCGAAACAAATACTGCAAAGAGGAAAAGCTATTGTAGGGGAGCTTCCTAATGGCAATGGAGTTATTCTTATAGAATGTGTTTGTGTCAATGGCACTGAAGCTTCTAATTTATGGGTCATTACAAGAGGTCAAAAGGGTCAAGAAGCTGATAAAGACAAGGTACAACATGTCGAGGAAAACCCTAAGAAATATGATAAGGGGATGCAAGTCCTTAATCTTGATATAGAAGGTGGAACTCTAAAGGCCATAGATGGTAAAATAGACCCTAATAAAGTGTTGCCAAGAAAGAAATAAAATGCCAAAAAAGAGGCACCAAAGCCTGTTCAAAGACCAAAGGAGAGAATGGTCTAGCGGGAAAAATGAGCTCTTGCTAGCTATCATGAATTCTATTTAGCAAGTTCTCTTTGCAAAAAGTGGGATGTCAACCTCCTATAGTTGATCAAGTTGTCTCCACGAGTGCGTAAAGAGTTTAAGAAAATTCTTCGCACTGGGTATATCGTTTTTTGAGCCCTTAGGAATAGCACGGGTAGGAGATGATTGGTTTGAGCATGCTGAAAATCATCGTCCAAGGATATCAACACACATTGATCAAATATTGGTGGATCATGCCATTGTGGACAATGGATCCTCCATCAACATTATGAGTTTGGAATTGATGGGAGAGGCTGGGATTAGAAAAAAAAAAGAGGATGGCTCCACGATTCTCCTAATGGTTGATGACAGTTTAAGAGAAATTGAGGTTGCATCACTAAAGTCCATGTCACCATCACAAATGTGGAATGCATTTTGGACTTTAGGGTTATTAGGTTTGTAGGGCTACCTAATTATTAGGTACTACTATGTAGGCCATGGATCTTACAATAATACTATCAAGTTGATATACCCATTGGTCAATTGATCTTTGGCAGAGATGCTAGAAATGTAGTAGTAGCTCCCTACCCTAAATTGAACAGCCCAAGGACAACACCTAGTCTCCCAAGAGAGCAGGCCTCATGGTGGCATCTACAATGCCCGTGCTCTCCAAAACCTGCAAGAAACACCCTTCCTCTCAACAAGAAACCATGCTCACACACAAGAATCCAGCACACAAGAAATATAACCATAATCTTCATCCTCACTCACTCCTTCTTCCATGGAAGAGATAAAGCAAGAGAGCACAAGAAAGGAAAGAGAGCAAGAGTTGTGCCAATGCAAGAGAGAAAAGAAGATATGTGCAAGAAGCTAGATAAAGGAGAGGAAGAGAAGTTGTAACTTCACAAACCACCTTTTTCCACAAATTGCATGGCTCTTCATTTCCACCTTTTCATATTTCTTTAAGGGTTTGTTTTATATGAGCATTCTTAGCTTAGAAAGGAGGTCTATGAACATTGAAACATTAAAGCCTTTCAACTTTTCCAAACACACACACTACTTCTCATGCTCATGGCTTTACAATGCAAACCCACTAAAATGCTATGGAAAATTACAAAGAATATTATCAATGATAGCTGCTTGAATTTTCTTTTTGCCGATGTAGACCACATTTTGTGCCTTTTTCTTGCATAAATTTTGGGTTATCATTCCTCCTCTTCCAATCTTGTGAGCGTCCTCGCAAACACTTTGGAAAAGACACTTTGCCTTGGAATAAGCACCTTATGTTGATGAAGAATCTGCATCTCTTTACTTCACTTCACTTCAAATTGGACCACCTCAATTGGTACCCGTCCAAAAACACCATACTTCTTCACACTTCCACTTCAAATCTCATCTCTAACTTTTTCTTCACACTGGCAACATTTGTAAAAACTTCCACTTTCACTTTGAAAAGAGCACAAGGCAAAACACCATCCAAAGGAACACAAACATTGCCCACAATCTTTGAAAAGAAAGAAATGTGAACCACCAACTTGAACCACAATGTAGACGTCTCCATGGAAAGTACCATGGAACTTTAACCCGCAAAAGAATCTTCCTTTAAGTGCACCCTCACAAAAGATTTGCCAATGAAGAGCTCCACTTGGTTGATGTATTCGTGTGTTTAGTATAAAAGGAAAGAAGTGTGGTTTTATTTATAAAAGGAAAATAACTATTCTAGTATGATGCTTGTGTGAGGGAGTAAGGCTCTTAGTTGAGAAGATCATGTGAACAGACTTTAAAGAGATTTGTTGTTTTTTCTCCATTGTAAGGGATGACAGATATGAGAAAGTTGTGGCTATTGTTGTCTGAGTGGGATATGACGGATGACATGAAGAAAATAGAAAGAGAGGAGTGAAGTGGGAGGTTACTTTCTCTTTCTCTCTCTCTCTCTCTCAATCTACATGGCTTTCAAATCATTGATCAAGAGGTATAGGTGCCGCCCTTCCTTTTACACGAACTTTCACAGCTACAAATGATCAACATCATCGTGCCATAGCTCTTAGCTCTGAGCTTGTGCAGTTGCTGTTATGGACAACTTCTCATCTTGCGCATCAAGCCTTCGATACAGATCCTTTCATTTTTGTATGACTGATGCAGCTCTGAGTCACACGCACGCTCTTTCTACCTATTGCTCTATCACTCTCTTCTTTCTCTTGGTCTGCATTCTATATGCCCCGCCCCGGACCTTTTCAGAGTCCTCCACCTTCTATCTGGACTTCGAAAGGTTCAAGGCTCTATGCCGCCAATAGCAGATGTTTGTGCTGCCATTAAAACACCAAAAGAGATGGCAATCGGCAGGAGGGAATGACTGTGATGCCATCATGAAAGTGGCGTCTTACCGCTCTTTCAATCTTTTTTAGATCAGTATATCGCACTTCTCACTTCTTGGCTGCCTCCTGCATTGCAGCTTTAATCAACCTCCGTGCTATTCCCTGGTGAGGATGGCTGCGCACAATTTCGACAGCTTCAGTATTGCTTAGATGCTCCCACAGGCCATCAGAGGCAAAAATTAGAAATTTGTCATGAGGTTGAAGCTCCTGCACTGGTGGAATCTCCGGTTCAGCTGTAAGAACAGGTCTTACAAGAGGCTCAGATAAGCGGAAACGAGGAATGAGAGGTTCTCTATTGAGAGGTTCTCTATTGAACTCTTGCTTTTTCAGATAAACATCACCGATGGATCTGGAAACCTGAATTAAGGGACAAGTACCCTAGGTTGGCGAGGCCTTCCGCCTCTCTTCAAGAGAATAAAAGAGAGAGGGGGAAAGAGAGAGAGGGAGGCAGCCACAGGAGAAGACATGGCCCCTCCTCCTCCACTTGCTTATCGCAAGTCAGAGCAATTGCCACATCAAGCCTTCAACTTCTCCACACAGCAAGCTGCAATACACCTTTCTCATTTTCTTCTTGCAAAGCTTGAGAGCATCCATGAGTAGACCCCTGGCAGGATCGCCAAAAATGAACAGCCCAAGGACAGCACCTAGTCTCCCAAGAGAGCAGGCCTCATGGTGGCATCTACAATGCCCGTGCTCTCCAAAACCTGCAAGAAACACCCTTCCTCTTAACAAGAAACGATGCTCACACACAAGAATCCAGCACATAAGAAATATAACCATAATCTTCATCCTCACTCTCTCCTTCTTCCATGGAAGAGATAAAGCAAGAGAGCACAAGAAAGGAAAGAGAGCAAGAGTTGTGCCAATGCAAGAGAGAAAAGAAGATACGTGCAAGAAGCTAGATAAAGGAGAGGAAGAGAAGTTGTAACTCCCCAAACCACCTTTTTCCACAAATTGCATGGCTCTTCATTTCCACCTTTTCATATTCCTTTAAGGGTTTGTTTTACATGAGCATTCTTGGACCTTAGAAAGGAGGTCTATGAACATTGAAACATTAAAACCTTTCAACTTTTGCAGACACACACACTACTTCTCATGCTCATGGCTTTACAATGCGGACCCACTAAAATGCTATGGAAAATTACAAAGAATATTATCAATGATAGCTGCTTGAATTTTCTTTTTGCCGATGTAGACCACATTTTGAGCCTTTTTCTTGCATAAATTTTGGGTTATCATAAATCTCCTCAAAGTGAGAGAGTTCCTTTATCCTTGTCAAAGAGTTAGATACATTGGATACTCCATCTGTTAGTGAGATGTCACCAAGTAACAAATCCAACGAGAGGGGTCCACTATAGATGATATCTATCAAGTAACTTTGAATGAGCCAATAGAGGCCTAGGAGAGGATAAGACACTACAAGATACATGCCTCATACTGATGTTCAAAGCGACGAAAATGTTCATTAAAAAAAATTGCCCATGTCATCACTAAACGCATCAGTACTAGCGTCTCCATGGAACCGTTGCTATTAGTGCCGGTATTGTTGATGATGTTTGTGTCACTTTTTACTGAGGGACTTATTGGGCCACCCTGTGCATACAGTCTATTGATCAATGCAGTGAGACCGTGTCTCTATGCATATCGAGTCTCTAGGCCGATGGGATTGTGATTTGTCATGGAGTGCTATAAAAAAAACAAAATACAACTGTTTGAAACACGATTGTCAATACAAGTAATATTGCAAAAAAGAAAGCGAGAAGAAAAAAAGAAAAACTTACAAAGTCCTCCAGATAAGTCATGTGTTTGTTGCCACTCCCAAGATAATGGACACCCCCTGCCTCTAGTAGTGCCCTAGCTGCCTCGCATTGTTGTCTCCAACGTCCTAGAGAATCTGTAGCCTCCTCCCTGAGTCTCTGCCAGTCATCTACATCTAGCGACTCTAGCTTTGAGAGACACCACTCTTGAGTGCCTTGTGTGCATCCAACCATCTATGTGACATGTATGCACATATGCACTCCATCATTCAGTGTGTGGAAAACCGAGCTACCGTGTTGGGTACTGGTGGAAACTCCTCATACAAGGATGCTAATATGTAGTCCTTGCTCCCCTCTGGTATGTTCTTCCAATGGTCCAAGATGTTGTGCCGAAAAATTTGTTGGTGCAACTCTCTCATACGAGCCATCACTCTCCTCCCCTCATCATTCACGATCATCGCTCTTGTCTTGTCATCTACAAGGTATCCATATCCCTTTGGGGTACATCTAAGATGTGTCCTCTCCCACCTATAACCACGCTCTTGGGAATAACTAGAAGGCCCTTGTACATCTGGTGTACCCATGGGGGTTGTATCTCTCGGAGTAGCATCCATAGGGGTGCCACCTACAGAGATGACTAAGCAAAAGCAGGCTCATCACATCCACGTTGTCAAGCGTTTTTTTGAAATTGAAAAGCCCTAGTCAAATTGTAGTCAGGTTTGATTTTTGCTAGCTTGGTTGTTTGCGTGACTATTTGTTTTTTTTGTTTTGTAATTGGATTTCTTCTGTTTGTCTAGCTTAGGATTTGTTTCTGACATTTTGTTTGATTTGTTGAGTGTGACACATGATAGCCTTGGTCGAGCTTTTTTTTTTTTTTGCACAGGTTGATGCTCGAGTTTGCTATTAGCTGCCGAACATTGTGGAACAAGGTATGTTTTCCTACTGAGACTCTTGCACATCATGGGGATTATGGGTTCACAAGCACTTCACGTTGCACTTGTTGATACACTGCACTCAAGGGTCATCTTATGTTCTTATCAAATACTTCCATGCCATGGGTTGGGATTATGTACATTTTGCACCATCGTTGAGCACTAGCACTACATGAGGTCCAATGTAGCTATATGTAGTAAATCTTAGTTGCACGGCACATGAGAGAGCACCTTTCATTGAGTACGCACATTTCTTGCGCGCACGATATTGAGATGTTCATCACAAAATTAGGAACCTCTGGTTGAGTGTGTAAGGTAATTGGGTGAGTTAGAGGGTCATGAAGGACGCCACCAATTGTGAGATGGATTGTTCATATCAATTCAGCATCTTGAGGACCATCATTTCTTAAGTGATTGTGAGAGTTTGGATGGTGGAGCAAAGATTGATATTTTATCGATGAGAGGGAGAGGTGAGGATAAGGATTTAAATAATGAAGGAACTATGTTTGCATTATGCATGATGCACTAGCACATTTAGATAGGTTAGGCACAATTTTTTCAAGTGCATTCATTATTATCCTATGAGCATTGCTTGAAAGCTTGCATAGCATGGATCCATTCTTGCATATTTTGTCAAATCATGTATGATTGGGCACGGAGTTCATTTCAAAAACCACATTTCTTGCTAGGGCACATTGCATGAAACGCAGGTTCATATGAAGAGAATGATCATCTTGAAGACTCCAAGGGTTTGTATGCCATGTTGGAGTTTATGAGAAAATCTAGGGAATAAACATAAATGAAATTTCAAATTCAATCAAGGCTCAGGAGGGTGGTGAGGTGTGAATGCCCTATCATGTTTGGTGGTTGCATGTTTTATGAGGGTGTGTCTGTGAATGTCTTGTTGTTCAAGGCATTCAATTCTAAGGTGAGAAGTATACATATTGTGAAGCTGAAGGCTCGGGGAGATGCAAAATAAATAATGGAGGTTGTTGGGCATAGACTTGAGATGGGCAAACTTTCTCATCTTGCCAGGTTTACCATTTTAAAGGTTGCGATTTCCAGTTGAATTTTGTGGAGATGGTGTTGAATGCAAACATAATATCGCCTCTCAATGTTTAGCTTTCAATGAAAAAACATATGGGAGGAAATTATGATTGCACATGCAAACAAGGGTCAGCGAATTAGCATCATAATTTGAATTGCATGCACCGTAACAACGGTTTCTTTCAAAGCAGAAGTTTGGCATTTCAACACAATCGGTTGATGCAACTGTGGATGCAGAATAATGGCAAGAGTAAAGGCAAATGGTGGCATTAACACATGCAATAAAGGCATATTCCGAAGGCAATCTTTTTGATGAGTTGACTCTACGTGGCATCAAATTCTGAAAGGCAGAATTTGAATTCAATGGCTTGTGTGTAGTTGAACGGAGGTATGGAAGATTGATTATTGACGAATGCGATAAAATATGTGAAGACGATGACAATTTGACAAGATGGCAGCGTGATTAGTTAATGGAAGGCGGCAGGTTAATTACGAGGTAGGTGGCTTTGACAAGATGATGGTGGCAATGTACTGTAATAGCAGGAATGGCTGCTTGAAGATTGCCAAATGACGTGGCATGCATAGTTTTGACATAGGAAACGGCTGTAGAAGACACGCAAAGATGGCATTATGTTGACTTGATTCAAGGCCTGAATGGTGGAATATTCAACAGGATAGTTACGGCAACAACCATTGATTGATGACTGGGGATTGAAGAAGTCAAGCGGTTGTTTGAAACATTGAGAAGGCGTAACATGTAGCTTAAAAGACAATATGTATTGAAAATCTTTCAGGCTTCTATCTTTTGAAAGAACGTTTAAGGCTTTTTAGCCTTTAAGGAAAATGCATAAAAGCTATATGATTTTTGGAAAGCAATACCAATGTGTGAGTGTGGATAAAAAACTATAAAAGGAGATGTGAGTGGAGAGTTAGAGGCCTTCCCCCTTGATTACAATTGTATATTGTGAGAGAAGAGAGTGGAGGGTCACATGCTAGAGTGAGCTCTTGTCATGCCAATTTGGAAGTTGAAGAATTTGGATTTGTGGCGTCGAGTGTTGGCTCAAGGTTGTTAAGGTACGAGAATATATTTCACTTGTTTTGTTTTTGAATTGTTGGTATTTTTGTTGTGTTTTATTTGTGTGATGCTCTACCCACATTCAGGTTTTTAGTTGTTTTGAGCTACAAGAGGCATTGTCTGTTGTCTTGTTTTTGTGTGTAACATCCCCCCCCCCTCTTGGCCCCCGTACCTTCCCCCATAGGAACTTACCCCCCTTCTAGATTTTTCAAAAAAATTTGAAATTTAAAAAAAAACTCTCCCTCTCTCTCCCCCTGCCATGTGCATGGTGTGGAGAGAGAGAGAGAGAGAGTAGGAGTGATAAAGGAAGGGGGGCATGCAGCCCCCCCAAGTGGCAGGAGCTACCGTCCTCCCTCCCCACCTTATAAAGACCACCCCTCCTCCCTCTGTTGGACCTCCGTTCTCCCCCCTCCGACATGTTGAAACGGGGCCCCTGGACCTACGACTCAAGCCACCCCCTTGTTTGCCAACCAGCTGCGGGACCATGGGAAGAGATAAGTAGAAAAAGAAGGAGTGGGAGAGAGAAGGGAAGAAGAGGGAGAGAAGAAGGAGTGGGAGAGAGAAGAGAAGAAGAGGGAGAGAAGGAGAAGGAGAGAAGAAGAAGGAGTGAGGAGACAGAAGAAGGAGTGCGAGAGAGAAGGGAAGAAGAGGGAGAGAAGAAGGAGTGGGAGAGAGAAGAGAAGAAGAGGGAGAGAAGGAGAAGGAGAGAAGAAGGAGGGAAGAGAGAAGTAGAAAAAGAAGGATTGGGAGAGAGAAGACCCAGTACATGGGGGACATTTTCCTAGATAGCTTACTGCCTAGAAAGGTCTCTATGGTGCTAGATATTGGTGGCAATTGATCTTCCAAGATGCTTTCACTTATGTTAAGTGGTGTGATTTTTGCCAAAGACACAATGCCAATGAGAATCGTAAGCAGCCCCTAAACCCTATTTTAGTTACGTGACCATTCAAAAAAAGGGGTATTGATTTTGTGGTATCAATATTCCCTTCATCAACTATGGAAAAGCATTATATTATTATAGCGAGGGACTACTTTATGAAGTGGTTTGAAGCTAGAGCAATGATGAATGATAACACTAAGGAGATAGCTAGTTTTATTATGGAGTAGATTGTTTGTCATTTTGGTGCATCTAAGGAGATAGTGGCTGATCGAGGGATACACTTTCTGAACAAGGTTATAGTAGCCTTGGGGGAATCTTTGAAGGTTGAACACAATAAAACTACCCTATATATAATCCTCAAGAAAATGGTCAAGTAGAGAGTACTAATAAAAAACTTGTAGGGATCTTATCCAAGTTAGTTTCAAAAACTAAACATGATTGGGATAAGAAATTGTATGTGACAGTTTGGGCTTACAACACAATATTCAAAAGAGCTACATACCACACCTCGTTTAAGCTGGTATATGGGGAAGAGTGAGCTAATTAATATACCAACTTGCCATTCGAAATAGAGCTGTCCACTATGTGTTTTGCTCTTAATCATTCATTATATTGGGTGAGACAAAGGCTTTATTACATCAAGAGGTAAGGAAGAAGAGAAAGAAAATACTTCATGATCTTCACGCTAAGAAATATAAATTTTGGAAGGGTTAATAAGTGTTGTACTATGATGCTCCTCATGAGCTATTTCCTAGTAGATTAGAACCCAAATGGAATGGGCCATATAAAATTGTACATTTAGGAAGGAACGGCTCTACATCCCTTTTAATAGATTTGCAGGGGGTAGAGATTAAAAATAAAGTTAAATTTAATTAGTTGAAGCCTTACTATGTGTAAGGGCTGAGGTAGGGCTTGGTGTGTAAAATATTACACGGCGCAGCGAACAGAATTTGAGAAAGAGATAAAGAGTACACAATAGATAAGAGGAGAATCAGTAAATTCTTTAACTCCAAACAACTAATACAAAGATGGCTCTGTCCACCCGTGCGCTTCCACTGTGTGAAGCTTAGATGGTGATCTAGACAAAAGATAGGTGAAGAGCTTAAGGCTAGCTGGAACAACAACTTTGACTGGGTGAAAGATGAGTGAGTGATGGCTGCGAAGGGGTTTAGCTTTTATAGCCTGCGAAGGTCGTTAGGTCGGCGTGCTGACCGACCTACCATATGAGCCTCCACTAGTCGGCCAGGGAATATTCCAGGGAATATTCCCTTTACCATCGGCCGCTTCTGCGGCCCCCGGACCCCACAATAGGGGCCCCTTTTAACTCCCTTACACCGCAACTCGATGCAATGCGCCTCGAGTTGCTACCAGCTTAACCACTCTGTCTAACCCAAAGATTAAACCCACAACAGTCACCTTTTTGCCATCCGGTCACATAGACCTCATCTGATATACAAGTCAGGACTCAACAAATGTCCGGGCTCACATTTGGCTTCTCCTCATAATGGGGGCCTTACAACTTTGAGCACCATGGATCATTGGTAGCACCTAATGAGGGTGGGGCATTGATCATATCTAACACCCCCCCTCAATGTCCACCCATAGGTGAACTATCTCCTCGGCCCAATGCTGAGTCTCTGAAGATGAACTTGAAGCAGATCCTTCGTAAGTGCTTTGGTGAAGATGTCTGCTCCATTCTCCTCTGTTGGACAGTAGACCAGTTCCACTATCCCATCCTCCATCAAATCACGCACATAGTGATACTGGATCTCTATATGTTTGGTGCGTGCATGAAACACTGGATTTTTGGCAATGGCGATGCAACTTTGATTGTCACATCTCAGCACAGTTGGTTCTTCATCCTGCACTCCCATATGCCATAGAGTCCTTCTCAACCATACGGCCTCACATGCAGCAAAACAAGCTGCCTTGTACTCTGCTTCGGTAGAAGACAATGCCACTGTTGGTTGCTTCTTACTAATCCAAGAGAAGATTCCTGAACCCAAAGAGAAACAATAACCAGAAACTGACTTCCTGGAATCAATGTCTCCTGCCCAATCTGAGTCATAGTTTCCCACAAGAGAAGTTCCGAAACTGTATGTGATACCATAGTCAAGAGTTTTCTTCAAGTATCTGAGCACCCGCATCCCAGCCTTCCAATGACTCTCATGAGGTTTGTTTGAGAACCTGCTCAAAACACCAACAGCAAAACTGATATCTGGTCTGGTGTTACACAAGTAGATCAGACTACCGACCAACCTTCTATACCTCCCAATGTCTGCTAATGCTAATGTATCCTCGACGGATAACTTTGCATTCACCTCCATAGGTGTAGCTATCTCCTTGCACTCGGTCATGCCAAATGCCTTCAAGATCTCCCATGCATACTTCTTCTGAGAGATGAAGATCTTTCCTGGCTCTTGCCAGACTTCAATCCCCAAACAATAGTGCAGCAAGCCTAAGTCAGTCATTTCAAACTCAGAGCTCAAAGCCTTTCGAGTTTGGTTGATCATATCTTCATAGTCACCTGTAATAAGAAGGTCGTCCACATATAGGACAATCACTACAGACTTTTTACCATCCCTGTAAACATACAAGTTAGCATCTGAGGCACATCTTTTGAAGTTTAGGTTTAAAAAGAACCTATCTATCCGCTGGTACCATGCTCTGGGGGCTTGTTTAAGCCCATACAATGCCTTCTTCAGTTTACACACTTTATTCTCAGAATGGGGGGCCTCAAACCCTGGTGGCTGAGCCACGTACACCTCCTCCTTGAGGTTACCATTTAAGAACGCTGACTTAACATCCATTTGGTACACTGGCCACTTCTTGTGGGCAGCCACTGCAAGTACTGTGCGAATAGTGGTCATTCTAGCAGTTGGGGAAAATGACTCTTGAAAATCAAACCCTTCAACTTGTGAAAATCCTTGGGCAACTAGTCTAGCTTTGTACTTTTCTAAGGTACCATCAGCCTTGTACTTTACCTTCTAGATCCACTTGATGCCAATAACCTTCCGCTTTGCTGGTCGATCCACTAGCTCCCAAGTGTCATTCTTCATTATACTATCATACTCCGCCTGCATAGCATCCTTCCATAATGGATCTGCAAGTGCTTCTTCTAAGTCAGTTGGCTCCTTTATTTCTCTCATAATCTCAACCATCAAGGCCATATTGACTCTGTGAGCAGAAGCTCTCCTTTGCTCCTCTATTCTCTGAGACCTCCTTGGTCCGTCTGCCTTCTCCTCAACAGATGCAGGCATAGGATTATTGTGGTCATAGAGCTGCTTCACCCAGCGCGGCAATGGCTTTTCCGGTGGGATGATGTCAGGTTGGTGAACTTTTTCCTCATCATCTGAAGATGATGCTTCCTCCTCCTTAAGGATAGGGATAGCTCTCGGGACAGGTTCATAATGGACTACTTCTTCGCTTGATGATAAAATGGAAGAACTTGCCTTCTCCTTCTCCACTGTATGCGGCTCCTCCTTGAACACCACATCACGACTCGCAATGATCTTCTTTGCCTCTTGGTCATATAACTTGTAAGCCTTCTGCTCATCACTATAACCCAAGAAGATACATTTTCTGCTTTTTGGTTGTAACTTGTTTCTCTTCTCATTTGGAACATGTGCATAACATTCACATCCAAAAATTCTGAAATGTGAGACAGATGGTTTCTTACCAGTGTAAGCCTCATGAGGTGTTTTTCCCTTGAGAGCCTTTGTATAGCTCCGATTTAGAATGTAGATTGCAGTATTAACAGCTTCAGCCCAAAAATGGTTAGGCAATCCCTTGCCCTTTAGCATGCATCTTGCCATCTCCACAATGGTACGATTCCTGCATTCCACAACACCATTCTGCTGAGGTGTGTGAGGCGTCGTCAATTGACGCTTGATCCCTTTGCTCTTGCAAAAGCCTTCAAACTCCTTTGAGTTGAACTCAGCACCACCATCTGTTCTAAATTTCTTCACACTTTTCCCTATTTCATTCTCAACAAGTATTAGCCATTCTTTAAACTTACCAAAAGCTTGAGCCTTATTACGAAGGAAGTACACCCACATCTTCCTACTGTAGTCGTCGACAATCAACATAAAATAAGAAGATCCCCCCAAGGCCTGTGTAGGCATCTTACCACACAAGTCAGCATGCACCAACTCTAGAGGAGCCTGTGCTCTATTCTTGCTTTCTTGTGGAAATGCCTTTCTCTGTTGCTTGCCCATCATACAAGCTTCACATGGTTCCTTCAATTCAGTTATTGTAGGTAGGTGAGCAACCATACCTTGCTTTTGCATCTCCTTCAATACTGCAAATCCGATGTGTCCAAACCTTTCATGCCAAAGCTTACTTGTGCCCACTCCAGCGGTGGCTGTAAGAGCACTTAGCTCATACAGGTTGTTCCTTCTTTCTCCTTTGCCAACAATTGTGCCAGCACTATCAATAATTTCTGCACCTGTCTTCTTGAACCTCACTTCATGACCAAGATCAGTTATGGCAGCAACTGATAAGAGATTTCTCCTAATTTCGGGAACATACAACACATTTGAAAGCTTTTTGACTTCACCATTTGCAGCAACAAAAGAAATAGTAACTGTGCCCGCAGCAGGGCATTTAACATCATTTCCAACCGTCACAGTGATGGATTCTTGTAGAGGCTGCATAGAACTGTATAGACCTTTCTTGTTGGTCATGTGACGGGAGGCCCCACTATCCAACACCCAAGAGTCAGTGGTAGATTCTTCTTGCGCCGAGGAGCACACTTCCTCAATGGTCGCCATGAATAATTCCAACTCTGCTTCAGCCGTATTGGCTGTCTCTTTCCCTTTACTTTTAAGGGTACCATTCTTTTCATCTGCCTTCTTGACACGACAATCTGCAATTGCATGTCATTTCTTCTTACAGTAGAAGCACTCTCCTTGAAACTTCTTCTTGCCGCCCTTCTTCTTTTTGTCACCATCATTTTTGGTGGAGGAAACACCTTTGCCTTTTGCATTGGCAGAGAATGCAGCATCTCCATTGTTGCTTCCTTCTCGGGCTTTCAACCTCAACTCCTCCTCCATTAATAACGCACAAAACTCCTCAAAAGTCAAAGCTTGAGGTCTCATCTGAGTATTAAGGGCAGTTACTAGTCCATCAAACTTTTGTGGACAAATCCGAAGACACCTCCGAGCTAGCTCTTCGTTAGTCTTTTGTATCCCAGCACCAGCCATCTGGTCGCGCAGATTCTTAATCCGAGTGATGAATGCTTCAACCATCTCTCCTTCAGCAAACTTCTCCACTGCTAGTTGATTCTCCAAGTTTTGAATCCTTGTTTGGTTTCGTGTTTCATACTGACTCCTTAGTACATTCCAAGCTTCTGACGCTTTGGTTGTATGCTGAATCAAAGGCAAAACACTATCAGAATAGCTTGTAACTAAGGCACACAATGCATCTGCATTCCTTCATTTCCAAGTTCGTAGAAGATCTGCATTCGGAGGAATCATCACACTAGGATTTGATGGGTCGGGGGTAGGCTGTGGTTCTGCGTCAAACCCCAGCACAGTCTCCAGAAGCTCATAAGAATCAAGGATAGTTGTAATTTTGAACTTCCACAAGGTATAGTTTGTACCATCTAACTTGCCTTCGCTGAAGGTTGGTGGACGAATCCTCAGTGTTTGAATAGCCGGTACAGCAGCACCACCTCCTGTACCGCTTCCTGATGCGCTAGAACCGCTTCCCGGAGTCGACATAGTTTCTCTTTGCTGTTGAAGCCTTTGCCTCTTGCACGCTCTCCGATCTCTAGAGCCCCCTAGGCTCTGATACCATGTAAAATATTACACGGCGCAGCGAACAGAATCTAAGAAAGAGATAGAGAGTACACAACAGATAAGAGGAGAATCAGTAAATTCTTTAACTCCAAACAACTGATACAAAGATGGCTCTGTCCATCCGTGTGCTTCCACTGTGTGAAGCTTAGATGGCGATCTAGACAGAAGATAGGTGAAGAGCTTAAGGCTAGCTGGAACAACAACTCTGACTGGGTGAAAGATGAGTGAGTGATGGCTGCGAAGGGGTTTAGCTTTTATAGCCTGCGAAGGTCGTTAGGTCGGCGTGCTGACCGACCTACCATATGAGCCTCCACTAGTCGGCCAGGGAATATTCCCTTTACCATCGGGCCGGGGGTGCTGCCCCCGGACCCCCGCCAGGGGGGCCACTGGCCCCCCTGGGACCCCCCAGCCAGGGGCCGCTTCCGCGGCCCCCGGACCCCACAATAGGGGCCCCTTTTAACTCCCTTACACCGCAACTCGATGCAATGCGCCTCGAGTTGCTACCAGCTTAACCACTCTGTCTAACCCAAAGATTAGACCCACAACAGTCACCTTTTTGCCATCCGGTCACATAGACCTCATCTGATATACAAGTCAGGACTCAACCAATGTCCGGGCTCACATTTGGCTTCTCCTCATAATGGGGGCCTTACAACTTTGAGCACCATGGATCATTGGTAGCACCTAATGAGGGTGGGGCATTGATCATATCTAACAGGTGCCTATGTAGGTCCTTCATGATTCAGCTTTAACTTTCAGTAGGTACCAAGATGATCAAATGGGAAGAATCATTCCTTATCTTGAGCATCCATATTTAGAGGAATGTTACCACCAAGGTTCGAGGAAAATTAAGGTCCACTGTCACCATTGTCAAAGAATAATAACTAGCATTCCTATCGACTTCAACGAGGAATGAGAGATTATACATGTTATACATCCTCTTGCTTGGTTTGACCTTGATTATCATTAGTACGAGTGAGCTTATTAATATGGCATGGTCTATCAATGAAGATTGGATCTATACTTTGTATTTTGATGGAGCTTCTAGAGGGACCACTAGTAAACATGTGAGTATTGGTGTGGTCATTATAGATCCCCGGCGTAGGGCTATTATCAAAATGAGAGTATATTTAGGACTCTCTTTTACTAGTAATATGGCAGAATACAAGGCCATGATATGTGGCTGATTGTAGCCCGATGTGGTGGTATTCACCAATTATTGGTGACAATGACTCACAATTAGTGATCAATCAGTTGAATAGGACTAATAGTGTGTGGGATCCCATCTTACGAATTTACCATCATGCAACCTTGGATATGTTGCATATTTTTTAGATGGTGACTTGTTAGTTAGTTCCTCAATAGGGGAATCACTTTGTAGATTTCCTGGCCAATTATGCTTTTGTTAACGATGTCTTTTTCAATTTTGGTCTAGGGGAGCTCTAACAATTACCTTCTAACATTATCCCTAGACTATTTTGGGTTCTTGTGGTGGCACACGTCCTATTATGGCCGCCAATGGCTAGTTTGGGTCACAAGTCAGGTAGCAATTAAGCATCTTTCTATTCTTTCATGGACATATATACATTTTTATTGTCATATTCATCGAACCGGCCCCCTTGTGAGGTATGTAGGGGGACTAAGCAATAACTTGATGCATTTAGTATAGGGCATGAAGAGCCCTTAGGTATTGTGCTTTAGTGGAGTTATATTAGGACCAAGAGTTTGTTTTTGTAGTATGCTATTGAATGGTCATTTTGTGGATTATCTGTTAGGCCAAGAAAGTCATTTTTGTTGGGTTCTAATGTTTTATTCCATAAGGCCAAGAGTGCCAGTTTGTTGATTATGAAATGTTATATTTCTTTAGGCCAAGAGGGCCATTTGTCTGTTTGGTGCGGGTATGTTTAATAGTTTTTTATTTTAGTGATTGCATCAAACAGGTTTGATAAAGGACTTAAAGGGAGCCTTTCTATGCAAAAGCTTCATGTTGCCAAGTCTAGGTGATGTTCTTTCTTTATGAGTATTGTTTCTTTTATGCTATATGTGTTTATGTACTTAGGGAGCATTGTCGTTTATTGGGGATTGGCATTCAACGTACAAAGTCTTAGGGTTAGGTTAGGTATATCTAGGGGAGGTCTGATAGTTGTCTACCTCCTATAAAGACATTTTTAGGCATCGAAAGACTTGTTTTTAGAAGATATTCCTGCCAATATTTTTCTTTGGTTTTTAAAGTGGGCCCAATCTCCGAAGTTTTTGTGAGCTTCCTCTTTATGTTTTCATTATCCTTCTCCAAGTCCATAACTTTCGACTGTAAGTCCATATTTTACACATGTGTAGCTTGCATTGCATCTTCAATGACAAACATTGCTTGTTGTAAGCTATGGTTCTCCCTATCCTTCTCAACCAATAATCTATCATTTTCCATCAATGACTACATATTCCCTTGTAATCTTGTCTGCATATTTGTCAAGGCTTCATGAACCCTAGCTAATCCTTGTGTCACAAGTCTGCATGTGTATCCATACAATCATTCATTGCCTTCACAAACGAACTTTACAAATGATGTAAGCCCTTCGAATTGTGGTGGCCTTTGAGTGATTGGATTGGGTGGATAAATGCATCCATCAACCCAAAGGTCCATGTTTTTTTATCCTACATTTCTTTCTTGTTGCATCCTGTATCTTATTGCATCATCCCTTTCTACAGTTCTTTTGAACGTTGGTGCATATTCATCCTCCAATTGAAGGTGAATATCTCTCTTTCTCTTTGTACGTCCTACACCTACATCCTATAAATAAACTATATGCCAATTTTAACATTACACAATTACACCCCTTTGATTAATAGTAAGCTAAGGAGTCAATGCCAATTTTTTTATCAATAGCAAGAACATCTAAATATCTAGGAGTTACAGGTCAACATCAATCTAGTAGCATGCAAACAATTGTGGATTAGCTCAAATCATACAATTACACCCCTTTGATTCACTATATATGTGCTCTTTTTTACCCAGTTGGATCTTGTCTCTTTCTCTTGATTTCAGTCATGATATACCTTAATCAACTCCTAATCTATATGTAATCTTAGCTTTTAATCTACCTCTAATCAGCATTGAATCTTATCTTCTATTCTATCCAAAATATTCTCTCTCTCTCTCTCTCTCTCTCTCTCTCTCATGCAAGAAGAATTGATCAAAGATATTTAAACACATTTATATAGAAACTTGGCTAGTGGAGAACAATAACATCATCTTATCTTCTACCCTAATTTACTCTCTATCACTCTATCACTTATTTTCTTAGTTCATCTCACATAGTCCTCTCTCTTCCTCCCTCCCTCTCTCTCTCTCTCTCTCTCTCTCTCTCTCTCTCTCTCTCTCTCTCTCTCTCTCTCTCTCTCTCTCTCTCTCTCTCTCAATGAATTGACACTTAAGGATTAAACAACAACTATGAAGAATAATAATATCATAGAGATTAAAAAAGATACCTCCATTATCACTTGATTGCTTGTAGTATAGAGTGTTGAAGAGGAAGATATCTTATAGCACAATACTGAAGAGGGAGATTGCTTGTAGCAGGGTAGAGAGTGTTGTGGATAGAGATTATTTGATTTCAGCAAATGCTATCAAAACCTCTCCTAAGATCGCCTGTACTAGGGTAGAGAGTGTTATAGATAGTACCGAGTATTGCTTCAAAAGAAACCATATTCTGGAGGGAAGGAGAAGAGTACACAAAATTTTTTACAAAACTAGAGCTTTGAGAGGGAATGAAGGAATGCCTAGAAGTAGGCATATACTTGTCCAAACATAATAAAAATTTACAAGGAAACTCTAGAGTCAAAAAGGTATCTCTGGGTAAAAAATAATCTTAAAATATGATGTGTACATCATTTTATATTGTTTTTGAACTTCTTCCCTTTTAAGAAGCAAGAATGATGAGAATGATTCTAATATATTTTCATTGTTGAAAATTCATAAGGACATTAAAGAGTCGTATATTAATGATTAGCTTCGTTTTTACAAAAAATAGAATCGTATTTTTTAAGTTATGAGGATTTTGAGAAAAAGTGGCCTTATCCTACAGTTTGAGAATAAAAAATAGGTGAAATCTATTGAAAATACAAATACGAGATTTGCTTGATTGTAAAGATCTCTTATTCTAATATTATTTTGGAATCTCTTTTTAGAGAGAAAGAGGTGAGAGAAATTCCTTAAGGGGCAAAAAAGAGAGTCCAAATTTATCCTGATGATCATTTTGGCAAATATCCATGACCCCGCCGTCTAGTTTTGTAGGCCAAGATGGTGCATGCACTGTTCTCCAGTCATTGATACAATACCCTCATGGCCCAAATCCCAATTCCAGTGCTTGAAAGTATTGTAGTAGGAGCCCTAGGTAAAATAAATCTAAATGCCTACATCTGCAAAATGATTGAATCATTGACCAAGGCATTGTCATCGAGCCAAAGACCCACAAGAGGTGAGTCACCAGCCCACCATGATCGAATCACATAAAAAAATGTGTGCATTAAAAACATCAATGATAGGGTTTGGAGGGGTGCTGATGGCCATTATCCAAGAACCCGTGGGAGAAACAAAAAGGGAAGAAGAAGTAGGTGAGACTCCAGAGAGATCTTCAAACCAAGAGCACTACCTCTTTGCGATCCCAAAAAGCCCATCAACATCTCCAAAAGCTAGAAAGGTGGGAGACAAAGAAGTGAGTGAGCCACAAAAAGAGAACATAGAGCGAGCTGCGAGAGAAAAGGAAACTCAACTCTAAGCAGAACAACAATAGGAGGGGTCCAATGAGCAGACTGAGCAAGGCAGGAAGGGTTTGGTCCCATCAACCCAAGAGGAGCAAATAAAATCTTGCTAAAAATTCTAAGCAAGAAGAAGAAGTAGAAAGAAGATGAGGAACGCCTACAAAAGGCGGAAGAAGAATCTCAAATGACAAAGGAAGAATGAAGGAAGAAGCGACAAGAGGAGGAGGAAAGACTAAGGAGGGAAGAGAAGGAACAGATGGATCTTGCCACACTACAACAAAAAGGCTCCATAGACGCGCTTGTAGATGCAATATTTGAATTGTGTTAAAAAATTCCGGGTACGTTTATTACGGTGTCTACTAGCGCGTCTACAATTTCGTATCTACAAGTGCACTTATAGTGAAAACTACATGCGCATATAGACGTGCATATACACTCGAAGATAGACGCACTTATAGATGCACATATACACGCGCATATACATGCGCACATACATGCGCATATACACGTGCATATACATGCGCACATAGATGCGATTATAGATGCGGAAAATAGTGTATGAATAAAAAACCTCAAAAGAGATGTGGTTGTTTAATGCGAGCGCGTCTATAGGCGTGTCTACTCTGTGGATCAGACGCACTCTTACACGCGCCAGGTCCACAAAACTCAAAAAAACCTAGGAGGTTTTATGGATCTTCAACACTTGCGTGTCTACGAGAGCGTCTACTCTGTATATCAGACGCGCTTGTAGATGTGAATTAGCAGTGAAGCACAAAATAAAACTAGGAAAAGCAAGCAACAGCTAACATACCCAAAGCTAAGAAGGAACCAAAATACAACTCAGAGTAAACACACACAGAGAGAGAGAGAGAGAGAGAGAGAGATAGGGGGAGAGAGAGAGAGAGAGAGAGAGAGAGAGAGAGAGAGAAGAGAAGAAGGACTCACCTTGAATATTTGTTGTGATGGGCAGCGGCACATTTACAAACTCCTTCTCCTCCATCTCCTTGCTGTTTGGTTGTTCTCCTCGTCGCAACAAACATACCAAAAGCTAAGAAGATAGCAAAATACAACTCAAAGCAAAGATAGAGAGAGAAAGAGAGAGAGAGGGAGGGACGGAGGGAGAGGGAGAGAGAGAGTGTGTGAGTGAGTGAGTGAGAGAGACAAGAAGAAGGACTAACCTTGAATTGGTGTTGTGATGGGCGGCGATAGGGCTACAAACTCCTTCTCCTCCCTCTCCTTTCTCTTTGCCTCTTGCTTCCTCCTCTCTTTACCCTTTCTTCTTTGCCTCTTCCTTTCTCCTCTCTTTGTGTCGTGTACCTGTCAAAAAAACCCAAAAGAAACACAAGACGGGACTACTTTGAAAAGAATGACACACCAGCAATATTTTTTAAAATTTTAGTGCACGTCTGTGCGCGCATCTATAAGCGCGTGTATATAGAGCACGATTTGCTTATAGACGTGCTTATATACGCACAGTTAAACGCACTTATAGATGTGCATATACACGTGCTTATAGATGCATATATACATGCGCTTATAGATGCATATATACATGTGCACATAGATGCGATTTCACCTGCAAATTAGACGCGCAATTGCGTCTATATTTTTCAAAAAAATTTAAACTTTTAGTGTGTGTCTGTGCACACGTTTATAACTGCTGCTTGTTGTAGTGTACGCGTCTGAAAACACGTCTATATTCGCATCTATTTGCGCGGATAGATAGACGTAAAATTCGCGTCTATTTACATGCTCTTTTACACGCACATACAGACGCCATGATAGACGCGCCCGATTTTGTGCGTCTAACATGCGCATCTATGTCTCGTTTCTATTGTAGTGCCATCATGCTGATGTGAGTCGAGCAACCCTCCTACACCAAAGACTTAGCCAGAAGAGCTTAGATGGCGCACTTGGAACTAGATCCGCAACAACACAAGTGGCTAGAGGACCTATGGTGGAAGGCAAAGGGAAGGCCCCATTAGAACCACCCCTCCCCTCATGGCTACCACCACCACATAGGAAATCATGGACACAACACTGAATCAAAGCAATGTGATGGCCTAGGTACAATACATAGTCAACACAATGTAGCAACTAGCGGAGAAGTCCCCATACTAGGAACAAAGAGGCCTGCTACTGTGGACATTGAATCGAGAAAAGACCCACAGAAGGCTAGAGTGGAACCCTCAAATATGTCCATACACTCGGCCATGCTAGGGTCAGTGTAATATGATGAGTATGTCCAAGAACTACTAGGCCAACTGGAAAGAGTAAAAAATGAGAGAAAACCAGTAGTGGTGGAGTTGGAATCTAAAAGAGAAATATTGTTGGCCTACCAACTCAAAAAAAACACACCAAATAGCCACCTAGCAAAGGAAAATAAGTGACTTGAGGAAAGAGCTAGAGCCAAATAGGTAATAGAAAAGAAAATGAAGGAGAAGATTGTAGAAGATCCCCATGGTGAGGAAGGAGGCAAATAGGTGATGCTGGGGGGGACTTCTCAATCCTTTTGTAGCAAGATGAGTAGACGCAAGAATACCTTGACCAGTTAAGGAAGATCGGAGATGCCCTTCACCTAGAGACATGCTTGAGTGGGGTGGAAGAGAGCACATATGTATCAAACATGCACAATGATGAGAAAAATGAGATATAGAGGGAAAGAAGGACCTTGCATAGAAGGTATAACTCTCATTAGGAGTGTCACATAGTGAAACTTTAAGAAATGCTTGGTATGAGAGTACACATTCTTTAGTTCTAATTAACACCCAACACATTGCCAATTGGCACTATGTCGACTGCAAATTGGCACTATATTGAGTGCTAATTCGCACTATGTTGGGTGCTAAGAGGGTGCTAATTATCACATCAGAGTGTTGGCTTAGTGACCATCTAGAGACATGATTTCAATAGGACTATCACATAGTTATACCTTTATGTTCATCCATAATGATGGAACTTTTGTCTTGCTATACTTCAAAAAGCACAATTGTCGTAGATATGGCTACATCTATACATCACTAGGCCTAGCTATATATTTAGAAATGTGCAAGATACACATGTACTTGAAACTACATCAGTAAGCCCACTCATCATATACCAATCACAACATTTCATGATGTTGATTCATTATTCATTCATTCCCACACTTGCTATAGAGTATGACTCCTCGCCCATTGAGTGTGGTCCCCTCCATCATTGTTGTCACTACACACAATTGACACTGTGTTAGTGTTGACCAACAAGCGGTTGGAATATACATACAAAAATAATATTCCATCGAAACAACCGTTTGAGATACTTCGCACTTTCCAAAGCATACATAACCATCATGGAAGAGCATTTGTTTTCCGTAATTGGACAATCCATGTTGAATGGTTGCTGAACTACTCATATGAATTAGTACTCAAACAAAAGGATATGGCAAGGAATTTTAATCAATGCCATTCGAACCATTCGGGGATCGTCTTGTATTCACTTATCTCTTCCTGTCTATGCTCTCATCTCCTTGTATCCCTACATCATGTGTGATTATAGGCTAGAACCATGCCCACTTGTACATGTGCACACTAATAATTAAGAGTCTGTTAATCCCGTGATTTGATGATTAACAATCTATTACCACCTTTACCAGCTGAAAACAGGAACGTCCCATGATTCGAACCTTCTCGTCTAGCCACGTATACGAGTTCAACTATGCCCGCACCAACCCATCGTACACGTCAAAGAGTTTAAGTGTGATCGATCGAGTGAAGCGACTAAGCATTAGAGGAACAAGAGACATGCACAAAGTTAAAGGTAACTCATTCAAACGAGAAGAACCAGTACATGAACGATATTGTTCTGCTTCGCATGAACGATGTCACGGCGGCGTATTATTATGTGGCCGGCATATTTGGATACGTTGGTTAGTTCCAGCCCCCACCACCATGGCCCCCTCCTCCGTAATGTCCTCCTCCTCCGTAGTGGCCTCCTCCGCCTCCTCCGTAATGACCTCCTCCTCCGTAGTATCCTTCCGCTTCCGCGTCCTGCGGCTGCTGCTGCGCCCAGTGGCCGCCCCCGCCGCCATAGCCTCCGCCGTGGCCGCCTCCATGATATCCTCCCCCTCCGTAGTATCCTCCGGCCTCTGTGGCCTGCGGCTGCTGCTGCGCCCAGTGGCCACCCCCGCCCCCATAGCCTCCGCCGTGGCCGCCGCCGTGATATCCTCCTCCTCCGTAGTATCCTCCGGCCTCTGTGCCCTGCGGCTGCTGCTGCGCCCAGTGGCCGCCACCGCCACCGTGGCCGCCTCCGCCGCCATAGCCCCCGCCGCCGTAGCCCCCACCGTACCCTCCTCCGTATCCCCCACCATGACCGTATCCCGCCTCTGTCTCTTGCGGCTTTGCTGTCACCTCACCCGCCTCCTGCTGCTCTAACTCGCGGGCTGCCATGGCCGCCCAGCTGCTGGCTGTCGCCGTGACGAGAACTACAAACAGTAATGCACAACGTCTGGTCGCCATTTCTGTTTGAGTAGTTATGATATGTCGAAGAACAACGTTCGGGCACTGCTTTATATAGCTCCAACCGCAGTCCCGACTCCCCAGGCTACGCCCGCAAGTTTTGTTATTAATGTACATAAACCCACTAAGTGGGGTAAAAGCGATAGATTGCCCGATCCACTACCGCTACGCACAGTCATATCAGATATCTACTTTACCCAGATGCCGTTGCCTCAAAGTCAAACACGAGGCAAGTAGAACGTGCCAGGAAAACTCCTATCCACATTATACTCTTGAATATTTATGAGCAGTGTATCAACTAGATTGTGAGTGCGGTAGTACATAGCGCTGCAAAGTTTGGCTTTCTAAGGTCGCAGTGCGCACCATCCGTGTGTGTAGAGCACCGATCTCTGTTTGTGGAGCTCTCCCCTCCGCCCTCTCTTTCTTTCCCCACACAAAAGGACCTCTAAACCACTTCCTATATAGATATATTTAAATTGTAAGCCGGAAGGATGAATGTAGAACACAACCGAATTAGTAAGAATGTAAAAATTTCTAGTTACAACTAGAGAATTTTAGCATCATAGTCCTTCTAACTAGTAAAGCCTAAAGCCCTTTAGCTGGCTGCTGTCTCCATCTAGCAACATTGTATAACTAGAGAATTTTAGTATCAAAGATCTATGCCTTAAATTGATCTAAATTTCTTGATTGAAAATATAAAGTTTTTGAAAGTATGATTTGGCATAAATTTATTTAATCCCTTATGGTACCAATGGACATATAAAAACCTTTGGATTGCGTGAACTGTCTTGGCTTTACCTAGATCGCTAGATAGGGAGAGGAGTATCCATTTATGATGTAAGAGGGCTATGACAGTGAGGACTTTTAACTTGCAAATAGCATAAAACGATAGGATACCAAAGTAAAATTGTGAAGCTTGGCCTTAAGGAGATCATTACATCGTTGATTATTTGACCATGCGAATTAAGAGAATGGGTTGATGTCGATAATGTTTTGGAAGGCGATAGAAACTTATTTTTGTTTTTTAAAAAAGAGTTCCTATTATATGCAACATATTGGCCAATTTTTCGAGGTATCTTAAAGCTAGTTGCCCCTTTGGATGTTGTAACTAGCCTTGTTTTTCAAGTTGACTACTTTGAACATAATACTAGTTAGATCATTTAACAATAGTACCTTTATTTTCTTGAGATATTGTATGGTTAGTCTGCAATGGTCTTATCATCCAGTCTAGTTATATGACACTATTCAATATTGATCCTTCAATACCATTTACATGAAATATAGTTTTGTAATGGCATATGTAATAGTAAGATAATGAAACAATGTGTAATCCTAGGTTATTTGAAGAGGATAACTACCTTTTAAGCAGTTATTAACTCACCAAGAGTTATGATCTCTTAAATAAACTTATCTTTTGGAATCCCTAGAACTAATTTTGTATAGAGTCACCAATCAATTTCAAGATTGGACAACCTAAAGGATTCTTACTTAAAGGAAGGTAACTTTTGTCATCATCATACTTTAAACCATTTACTTGGAAAACAAGGTGCTTAAATCTCTTTGCATGTTCTATATTCATCAAGTAATGACATATTTCCATGTGAATCAAGAGAAGAAGTTGATGCCAAAAATATTGTGGAAGATTGCAGAAATATATTCATGTTGAATTGTAGAAGTTATATTACACAACATGGTGGCCATTTGTTTCAAGCCATCTCTTGAAGCAAATTGCCCCTTTGGAGCTCATAAGTAGCCTTGTTGAGTTTTCAGGTCATTTAGCAACAAAATGTCATTTCATGAATAATTGCATGTTTGGTGCCTCTTTGGCCTTATCATCTATTTTGGTTTAAGGAAGTGCAAATCAACTATAATATTCAAAATGTGTTTAATATTGATTCTTCCATACCATTAATAGCAAGGGTAGTTTTATAATGGCCTAGGTAATATTATGGTAACTACGTAGTTTCAAAGAATTCAAAAAAATGACAAAACTTGAGGTGCTCTAGTTGTATGCATAAATTGGATGTGAAGGACTCAACAGCAATATGTAAGTGTATCATGTGTGTTCAAAATAAACGATTTTTAAGATACTATTTTTACATAGTTTTTACATACAAAAGGGTGCCATATAATGGGGTTATTCACAAATTTAATAGGAAAATAGCATATTCTATTTTGAAAAATTTCACAGATAAAGGTACTTTTAAATAGGCTTTGAATGTATGTGATATACAAGGTTTACATATATTGAACCCCCTGAGCTTAAAGATGGCACAAAGAAGGCTCCTGAAGTGCAAACCATGGGATGAAGAATAAACTCCCCACATGTGGTAGCTCACTAATATCTTGGCGAGTCTAACTAAGAGTTTCCCAAATATCTAAAACAACCATCCAATAGTCCTCAACCATATATAACATTCATGAGGCCATACAATGTTTTGGCAAAATCAAACCTCAAGCGATAATAATCATAAGAAGGAACTCACAAATCAACTCCCAAGGACACGCACTAAATTTCATGCAAGAAAAATGAAGCAGAAGTATACCTAGAAGCACCAATGGTAGAGCATTCCTCAAGGAAAATGTCAAACACTTCATGGAGGCACTAGTTGCTGGCCTCAAACACCACTTTCCATGATATCCCCTCTAACCATTTGAACTAGAAAGTTTTCAACGTGAGGCTAGAAAGGAAGCTCTTAGGTGGGGAATGCCACATTGGCCACCTTACATTGGGTCAAAGGATCGATCTTTGTAGCTTCAACTGAATCTTCCACATGTTGGATTTTCTTGTGATAACAATCTTGAGTGAGATCCCCTTCTTACCCCAAACCCAATTGTTATTATTAGCGGTGGATATCCATTGCAACCTTCCTTGAACTTGCATTGATGACCCTTAATCAAGTATTAAAGCACCAAATTCTCAAAACCATAGTGAATCCTCCGACATGAATTCCCTTTGCCAATGCAATAAACACATGTTGAAGCTTGTTCAAAACCAAAGTAATAAGATGACTCATCTTTATATCAACCTTCATAGCTTAGTCTCAATCAAATCAAGGTCTAAGTATAGAACTTTTGCATGTTAAATAGTTTCATACATTTGTTTGTGAGCTTAGATCTTACATCCTACATGTGTATGTACTCACATGTATTTGATTGAGCTTAGTCTCAATCAAATCAAGGTCTAAGTATAGAACTTTTGCATGTTAAATAATCTCATATATTTGTTTGTGAGCTTAGACCTTACATCCTACATGTGTATGCATTTACAAAAGATCTCCAAAGAGTTGCCAAGATTGGAAAGATTCTCCAATGAATGAATGGGATGATTCTTGTATGGTAAGATCTTATTCCCTTGAAATATATGCATACACATATGCTCAAATACCTTCAATTGAACATGTATATGCTTTGAATGAAAACAATCCCATTTAATGATTAATACTAGGGACTCCTTTAATTTTGATAAAGGGGGTCAAATTGCTTAGTTTCTCTAAAAGTACTACATGTATAAACTATAGAGCAATTCAAATCATTCCAAAGATTTTTAAGACCATCTATTAGGCTTAATGAATCCATGTTCTACACATGGGCTGAAAATATGATCCATGCATCCATAAACCCATTATTCCATCAAAGAGCTTAGAAGACACATGTTGGCATATGACAACACTATATGCACCTCTCTTTGTGGGTGTAATAGGTGTGGCAATCTCAACTTCTCTAATTAAGGGATTCAATATATCTTGATCTCAATACAAACTTATTGATTGAAGTATGTAGTAATTTTGATATCTTCCATATTTTGTGAGAAAAAAATAATCAAGGTAAAATTTTGTTAAACTCTATTTGTATGACTATTATATTCTAGTGACATTAATTAGTTGAAATATATTAAATGACTTTAAGACAATGGAAATAATTTCTACTAATTGGTGGCACAGGCTACCAAAGAACAAACATGAGCAATGTATAACCATTGTGAATGAGGTGTGTATAATCATTGAGGTTGATATTGTCCATGGAATCACTAGGTAAATCGTGTTAGTAACCTTGATATCTATGTACTATCAAGACTCACTTCTACATTTATACATATATACATATGTGTATATATATCTCGAGTAATTCACTATATGTATACCCTCTATATCATGTGCATTCAAGGCCTATTTATAAATATCCTTATCTGTGAATTTTTCCTTAATAAAGTGTAACCATTATTTATTCAATCTATAAGTAATCCCTTTATATGGGACCCTTTTGTATGTGAAAAATGTATAAATGTGGTATTTTAAAAATCCCTTATGTTGAACCCATGTGATACATACATATAGTTATGACTGATTTCCCCAGGATATATATGTATACATAGAAAGATGGAGAGAGAGAGAGAGAGAGAGAGAGAGAGAGAGAGAGAGAGAGAGCAATTAAAACCAGTGTAGAGAGGAGAAAGCAAGAAAACAACAACCTCTCTCCATATCCAAGAGCAAGGATCTTGCATGAAGGATATCCACAATGGAATGAAGAAATGCAAGTGATCAAATGAAGGGATAAGGACACATGTATATAGGTAATTAACTTAAGTGTGAACCCAATGAGGGCAACACAAGTGCCCCAAACGAGTTGATGCTTGTCCTCTTGAGTACAAGTAATAATATTTGGTAGAAAAGATTAGTGATTATTCATTACTTCATACCAAAGATTAGTTGATGCTCATCCTCCTAAGGTTATTTCATACAGAAGACTAAGTGTGAACCAAATGAGGGTAGTAGAAGTGCCCCAAGAGTGTTTATGCTTGTCCTCCTGAGTTGACGATCATCAATATGGTGAGTTTAGTTATTGATCTTCATGATAAATATGCACGGGCTTTGTGTTGGGTCATTGTCTTCAATTGCAAATTAAGGTTACTAAGCATACAAGTAAGCGAATAATTTTTGCAACTACTCCTATAAAAGAAAATGTAATGGATGAATTGGTTAGGGATATGCATGACTTGTAAATTGAAGCTTGCAAAGATGGAGGGAAAGGGGTAGTCTACATGACCAATAGCTCTGATTATTAGAGAAGGCTTCCTATGGCAATGCATCTAATGTGATAGCATTGAGTATGTGCATAATGATTGTGATATGTATAACGACAGATTGGACAAGAATTTGATTTTCTTTAAGGATGACAAGATCCATTTGCATGAGACAATACTATTGTTCTTTCCTAATTTTTGATTGGGTGGCATGAAAAAGTTAGTTGATGATATGGATGTAAATAATATATAGGTTGTAGTTGAAGAAACTATGTATGGTTTGCAGATTGAGAAAGATCTTAGTTGTGTATCTATGTTTGGCAAGGTCCATGATGGCAAAAGGGCTATACAGTTCTTGATTGTTTGTGTGAATCATATAAGAAACTGTGTTACACTAAGGGATTATCCTTTTCCACTAAATGTAAAAAATTTCACAAATCCTTAGGAACTATGTTTTCAATGAGCATCCTTGTAAGCGAGAGTATGATGCAATGCAAAAAGATCTTACCTCACATAGAAGGTATAGGTGCTTTTTCTACAAGGTTTATTGGATTCTCAATAGGAAGTTGTACATGTTTTCAAAGGATTGAGACCATGAAAAGGCCTGTAAAACAGTATGTTTTCAAAGCACAAAAAGACATGAAAGAAAAATGTTTATTAGAAGTTGAAGATTGCATAACTAGATTATATGATGGGTTGTCTTATATGGATACAATGGCTCAAATTTCAACTATGTTGACATTTGAGTTAAAAGCAAAAAAAACATGATATAGGTATGTTTATTTTATATGAACTAAGAGGTAACAAAGATTGTGAAGCAAGAATATCTATGCTAAGATGATAGGGCTCAACTAGAAGTGGATATGTAGTATAATATTGGGAAGAAAGGTAAAATGAGTTGCATTGCTTTTGCCTCTAGATAGTGAGGATATGATTGAGTTGGATTCTTGTTAGCCAAGCTCAAGGGATTTGAAATGGATTGGAAACATGTTTATTGTAGAATCCCTCAATTAAAATTTGGATGTGATGGCTTTGGTGTACCCATTCTATACATGGAAGGGATTTTGAATTTTAGACACATGAGATGGGGTGCGTAGATCCAAATTCTATAGTTATTTTCAATATTCCATGTATACCATCGAAGTTATGGTAAATTCTAACGCTAAAGGATTATCTACTTGAATTGATTGATCTCTTGAAAGAAAGATAAAGATGTAAATTCTAGAGCATTCTTCAACTCCTTACTCTAATAGATGGTTCATTGTGCCCAATAAAAGTGGGACATTGAGATTTATTTTAAGATATATAGTCATTTAATAAAGTGATCATTAAGAATGTGGGAGCATGTTTTACTCTCGATGAGTCTGTTGAGGCATTTGCTAATATAACTATATATTCCTTGGGAGACTTATGCTTGGATTATGATCAATTTCAATTAGCAATTGAAAGCATGGATCTCATTACCACCAACACACCATTGGGATTAGTGTCTATGTGAAATTTGTAATAAGAGGCATGATTCTATTGCACACATGATAAATGAAATGTACAAACTTTATGGGATTAGATACCTTAGTTTACCATGCCTTTTTTGAATGACATCCCAATAAAAGGATGCACAAAATAGGAAGAAGATGAATAATATAATGAATAGGGATGTGGAAGATTTGTTGCTATATATACTGCTAATTGTGAAAATATCTCGACTGGGCTAGAAGAGGTCCTTTGACTCTTTTGGGGTAGATATCAATATTTGGAATGAATGAGGTTTTGATTGTGGGACATATGTATGGTCCATATGGCAGAAGGTGATAGGTAGCAAAAGTTGATGCTATTGATAGAATGGAAGAGACTTGCTTTGCAATATTAGAGGTAAGAAGATTTCTAGGAGCCATACATACTGTGTTGGCAAGAACATTGGGGAAAGTATGAAGAAAATGGAGAGAAGACTTGTGGATGCTTTTGAATGCATGTAAGGGATAACATATTTGGATCTTAAGCAAACTAATCTCAGTAGAGAAAATAGTTAGTCTATTGCTGCTCATACACAAAATACACTTATGTATCTCAAATCTAGAAGAGATTATGGCTTTTTGCTATCATAAATAGGGGCTTTTGTATGGATTTCTTTGGAGTTTTCTTATTCTATAGTTGTAGTAGATAAATTAGTGAGTATTGGACTCTAGAGGTTTTTTCAAAGCTTCATAGAACAAGGATTGATCAATTTATGCAAGTTGATTTGGTAAATTCAGTTGATCATTGAGCCTCAGATGTATTGTTTGATTCTCTTTCTTTGACTAAGGTCAACCTCATATGAAAATAATATATTTTAGAGTTGGGCTTCATCTGTCTCTTAGATTTCTCTTATTTCTTGCCTTCTTCTTTCATAGATTTTATATTCTCCATGCTATGATCTCTTCTTGCATGGGTCTTGATAGCTTTCACCATAACTAAATCTCCAATAGTGGTCTATGTAAATCTAGTCTATCCTAGCCCTAAACATGCACAAAGCCAAAGCCTAGCCTAGCTTAGAAAGCATAATGTAGACTTTGTCTAATGTAGATTAAGCCTAAATGTAAAGTGGCTAACCTAGGTATATATCAAGTAAACTAGGGCTTATATTAAGGCTTATTGATCCTTATATCTAATCTCTGAGGTTTTTTTAAAAAGTCAATGATGAAAATGGCTCAAAATAGAGCACTGATAGAGTGATATTTGAGAATGTACATGTGTAGTAGAACTCTATGAGTAGCTAATTGGTTGAAATATCATTGTGCACTACAAGAGAACGGGGCAATAATGAAGGCAATTTGCAATGCAAAATAGCGGCCTCACTATCCACGTTGCTATTAATGTCGCAAATTGAAATTTACAACTCTAATAGTGACGCTTAGTGATGCCTATAGTGACACTTAACAATGGTAATTGCAATGCAAATAATGATGCCGGTTTGAGAAAAAAAATTGTCAAAGACCCGACTGTGGCATTTGTCACAAACATTTGTACGAGAGCAAGAGAGATTGTTGCTTTGAGAGAGAGAGAGAGAGAGAGAGAGAGAGAGAGAGAGAGAGAGAGAGACAGACAGACAGACAGACAGAGAGATAGAGAGAAGGAGAGCTCCTCATTGTCATCACTATCATCAATGTTGCCATCATACACGAAGAAGAGGGAGAAGTATGCAATAAAGAAAGAAGAAAAGTCACGAAGAGGAGGCACGAAAGAAAGGCATTTGAGGTAGGTACATTGCCTCTTGTTGCTGCTTTGTTTTGGTGTTTTTTTCCAATGAAATGCATCAAAAGAGAGGGAGAAAGGGATGGAGGGAGGGAGAGAGAGAGAGAGAGAGAGAAAGGAGGAAAAGGTAGCAAAGAGAAAGAGGAAGAGAGAAACAAGATGCAAAGGGAGAGAGGAGAGTGATTGAGAGAAACAACGAGGGAGAGAGGGGAGAGAAAGAAAGAGGGGGGAAGAGAAGGAGAGAGGGAGAGAGAAGGAGGCGGTAGAAAAGAAAGGTGAGGTAAAGAGAGGAAGGAGAGTGAAAAGAAGGGAAAGAGAGGGGTATAAAAAGAGACAAAAAGAGAGAGATAAAGAGATAAAGAGAAAATAAATAGAGAGTGAGAGAGAGGGAGAGAGAAATAGAGAAACAATGAGAGAATAGAAAGATGGAAAAATAAAGGGGGACGGAAAAGTGAAAGACAAAGAGAGGTGGGGAGAGAGGGTCTTTCAATATTCTTGTTTTTAAAGTTTTTGTTTGCTATATTTTATTTTGATTGTAACAAGATGCATTGTGTGAGAGTGGGGAGGGAAGGAGAGAGAGAAATAGAGAGAAGAAGGGAGGGAAACAAAGATAGAGAAGAAGTGAGAGTAAGGAGGGAAGATAGGGGGAGAGAGAGAAACAATGAGAGAGAGAGGGGGAGAGAGAAACAAATAAAGATAAAGGGAGGCAAACAAAGAAAGGGAAAGAGAGAGAGAAAGAGGGGTAGGGAGAGAAATAGAGAGGGAGATAGATAAAGATAGAAAGAGGGGGAGAGAAAAGGAACGGACAAAGAGAGATGGTGGTAGGCAAACAAAGAGAGAGAGAGAGAGAGAGGAGAGAAACAAATAGATGAAAGGAGGCAAACAAAGAAAGTGAAGGGAGAGAGAAAGAGGGGTTGTAACATTCCCCCCCTGTTTGCCCGGTGCCTCCCCCCCTTTTTATTTTTTTCAATTTTTTTAAATCCCTCTCCCTCCCCCCCGACAGTACGTCAGGGAGAGAGAGAGAGGGAGTGAAGTGGGAAAAGGGGGGGCATGTAGCCTAGGTGGCGGTGTCGTGTTGCTGCGCATCCGAGTCGTATACACCTCCATTTCTTTTGTTGTGCATTTGTGTTAATTTTTGCGTGTGATTCATTGTTTGTGTGATGCATTTCGATAATCCGCATCCAATGTATATATTCCCTTAGTGCATGTGTATGATTTTGTTTGGATGCATGATGTGTGTGTATTAGAAAAATGAAAAACTAATGCCAAAGGACATTATCAAGCTGATAATTTCAATGATGATCTCTAAGAAATGATGCAGGACATGCATATGACGCCAAACAGGGTGACCTTTGAAATCGTCATTAATGGCTTTGCCAAAGCAAACAGAGTTAAAATGGTGCTGGAACTTTTGGATGAAATGAAGGAATATTTTCACAGACCTATCAAGCAGTTAATGCCAGCTATTACGGCATTGAAGATTATGGTGGTGATGACATGTATGAAGAAGACTTTCCTTTGTCAGAGTGGAGGTCTGTGACTTATATACATGAGGGCTTTGACATACTCTCATTCACCCATGCTTTACACTCTTGGAATTCTGCAGTTGCGAAGGCACTTGAGCAAGCAGATGTGCAGTGGAGTAGTTCTCTTGTTTTAGGAATTTTAAGATTCCTCAAAAGCACAAAAGTTTCTTGGGTTTTTTTTACTGGTGGAAAGACACTGCAGGGTTCATGCTAAAATTGGTTTCTGATCGTTGTTTTGGGTCCCGACAGCCTGGTCTCAAGGGGGAGTTTTTAGAATTCTCTTCTCAGGCCTTCATGGAAACGTCGTGAGAGGGAGCCCTCTTTTCATGAACCGGCACGTCTTGATTAGAGGTTTTTTGGCTCTTGTGAAGGGTCTATCTCCACAGACCCACACCGATTGTGCTGTGAGAATGGGAGAACACACTTCTATCACCTGGTTTCTGCAGATTTGTCTGTGCAGAGCCACCATATCTGTTACTTAAACGGAGGGAGGGAGATTGAAAGAAAGGGGAGAGTCTTAACTTGTTCTACCAGAGTTGGATTTGAGAATTTCCAGTTTCTGGACCCTCTGTGCTGAATATTAAGGGATCCAGTGCTTCCGTATCTCCATCGCGTCAAGTAAAGGCAATATGTTATGCCTCTCCCAACAAGAAAGCCAGCCAAGAAGGAAGCCCCTTTTCTCTCTCTCTCTCTCTCTCTCTCTCTCTCTCTTTCTCTCTCTCTCCGCGCGCGCGTGTGTTTTGTCTCCCGCACTGGACATAAAACATCAGACTGAAGAAGCTTTTGAGAAGACCAGACAACTAAGGACTTAAGCCCGTTCGTCTGCAGGGACCTTTGAGCAGCATGCTTTGATTGATTCCTTCTTCTTCTTCGTCTAGCTGGACAAAGGTTTATGCCTCTGACACAAATTTGACTCCTTTGGCTTGGTTGCGTTCATTTATGACGTGTACGACAGTTGATTGCCTGTGAGACCTCCGGACGATCCTTGCGCCTTCAATGCTCCCTGCAATCTCACATCAAGAGCACTAGCAAAGTGATTGCACCAACTGCGGTTTTGAACAGAGGTCCCACATAACAGTATGGTGCTAAAAAACATAATGAGGGCCTGTAGAACTAGTTGAAGAACATGATTCCAAGTGAAAGATCAAGAGCTTTAAACTATTTAGCAGCCGGTGTCTGTAATTACATGCTGAAGTGGCTATGACATTGTCCTTTTCTTTAGCCATAAATCCATTCAACACAAGAATGAATTTGTGATACTATACAGCTTGCACTTAGCTTTGCTGGTGACTACATAACAGGAGTTTTCTGCCAATGACTCACAAATAGCTGTCAATCTTGTGTCATTCCTAAACAACTCAAAGGATGAACAACTTGTTGTAACTGCTTTTCATGTACGAAAGAGGTAATCACTACAATAAATGCTGAATTGAAGAACAGGGCAACTGCCATGAATGAACATGCTGAAGTGAAGAATGCTTTTCTTCCTACTGCTACTGTCAACATACACCTGAATGGAAACAGTTTATGATGAACTTCAGTTTATTCTGAACATGAACTTCTTGTAACTCATTTGACAAGGAATATAGTGAACTTTGGCATCAAATTTTTGAGTTCTTCTTGTTAATCTCTTTCATTGCTGTACCTTGAACCCCGTGTTCTGCAGCCCTTGCGTGAACTCTACGACATTTCTGGTGAACCTGACGTGAAAGTGCTGCGTCATCAGCAAGATTGGAGACTCGCAAGAAGAGATGACAGATGATAATGTCATGAAGAACCTGTTTCAGTCATTTACCATGTATATGCAGCAGCAAGCTCATGCAAAACGAGACAGTGATGCTATGGATGCCTTGAAAGCTGTCCAACAGGAGATGAAGCAGTTTAATGGCCAGCAAGTGTCAACTTACCTACATTTGTATGAAGAAAAGATGAAGTTTTTTGGGGTTTCTCAAGATGTTTGGAGCCGCTACTTCTTGCAGATCGTGGTGCGCGCTCTTGAAGGTCGAATTGCAGAAATTCAAGAAGCACATGCAGGTTGGGCTGAATTTAAAAAGGCATTGAAAGATGAATATTTCCTGAAGGATACAGGTCTTATGAATCGCAGGAATTTTTTAGCATGGGTTTCTATGCCTAATAAGGGACTTTCTGTTACCGCTCTTCTGCGAGAGTTTGAAAGCCGATATGATCAGTTGGATGGGACTGAACAGCAAGCTTTAGAGATGCAGAAAGTGGAGTTATTTTTACAAGCTGCAGATGCTGATTTACAGGAAAAGTTGGATGATCTTTTGGAAGATCAAGCTACTGATTCAGGTTTAAAGACTGAGTGGAGACATGTCATTGATGCTGTGAATGCTCTTGTTAAGAAGCAGCGCAGGAGAGTAAGATTGCATCGTAATACAGGATCAGTTCCTGAAAAATCCTTGGAGACTTCTTCTTCTACCCCTGCTGCAACTTCTTTGCCTAAGCCTACTCCTCCTGTTGTGAATCCACCAGTTCCTACTGCTCCAGTGCCCTTATCTGTAGATGATGTTATTAAAGGCTTGGCGGATTTGACGATTGAAGCAGTCAAAGCTGAAGTTGGTAAGTTAAAGGAGCAACTTATGTCAGTACCTGCTGTAGCACCTGCTCCAGCGGCTGCTTTTCCAGCTGGTCAAAGAAAAGGGCGACGATGTATTTGGTGTGATAGTACAGAGCACCAACACTGCAGAGATTGTGATGCTTTTCAGGAAGCACGTAAGAAGAATGTAGTGTTCTAGGGACAAGATGGGAAGATATGGCTGACAGAGACTGGCGCTCCTCTTGACACGAACTTCGGTAAGGGAGGAATGAAGAAGCTTGTTGATGATATGGCTGCGCGATCAGCTTATGTGAGTGTTAGAGGAGATGCTTCAGCTTTTGGAGTCCAGCTTGAGCAGAAATCTGATGGAGACTCTGCTTTATGGTCTTCTGCCTTGGAGATAGCGAGAAGAGGGAAAGTTCAAGCATCTACTATGACTTGTGTGGGCTCTAGCATCCGAGGAGAAACAAGATGGGATTCTCCTGTTGACAGGTATTCTATTTTTGCTTATATGGCTAAAACGCAGGGTTTAGATGCCATGGTTGAGGAAAAGAGAAGAAGAGATGAGGAAGGTCCTAGCTCCTCCAAAAAGACTAGAGGGGGTGACTTTGTTTCACCACCTGTTACAGCTCCACCTATGTCAAATTCTCCAGCTCAAACAGGTTCTGATCAACTAGTGGGAGACAAGTTGAAAGAAAAGAGGCAACCAAGAAAAGAGCCAGGATTCAAGCTTTTGTCAGACCTTGATATGCAAACGGATATGAGTAAGATTTTTCATGAAAGAATTTTGAATAGTGAAGTCACTTTTACTGTTGGCGAAGCTCTTGGGATTGCTAGAAGAGAAATACATGATCAGATGCAAGATCTTTTGCGGAGGAAACGACATGCGATGGAAGGACCTGCTTTACAGGGATTGTGGCATGGAGCTCTTAGGGAAGAGCATGATGATGCAGTGATGGTTGAGAATGCTTCTGTTAATCCGCAATTGGAGAAAATAGTGCAGCCTATGCAGTATGAAGATGATGAGACCCCTATTTTCATTCCTCGCAGCCATTTTTCACGAAGTCATTGGGCTAGAGCAACCACTGAGACAGTGGTAAGGATTGGAGAGAAAAAAATTCCCTTGGTCGCTTTAGTTGATCATGGTTCTGAGATTAATCTTATTGCTCGAGGTGTTTATGAGAGTGGCAAGTGGCCTATGGATGCAGAGCATGGCTGGCGCATGAGAGCCGCCAATAATACTTCTGGTGATATGTATGCTGCTTGTTCGAGTATCAGAATTTCTATTAGTAATGTTGAAGAGGATTATCATTGCTTTGTTCAGGATTCATGCTCTTATCCGATTATTCTTGGGCAGCCTTTCATTACAAAAGCAAGAATGGAAACAAAAGTGATGGATGACGGGTTAGCTTACGCGCGGATACGCAGTAAGGATGGTATGCGAGCTGTTCAGTTTATGACTGTTGGGGTAAATCATCTGAGAAACAGGGACTCCTTGCGTGAGGCACCACTACCTGTGAAGGAGTTGGATTTTCATTAGGTACCGCTGTCTTGCGAGACGCCAATGGTACGAAGCGGAGAAAAGAGGAGATCTCGCCTCCTGGCAGCCAGCCTTTCTCCAATAATTTTGTTGGTTTTTCTTCAGATAGTTCAATAAGTTATCAGAAAATTTCAGATTTGCCTAGAGCTGCCAGGCAGTACATTGGCCGTAAGGAGAAAGAGTTGAAGAATGTAGGTATTTTGCAAGCAGAAGAGCATGTAGATGGATTGTATGAAGGGATGTCTTATGCAGATACATTGTTTGAGATGAGAGCAATGCTGAAAACTGATGTATGTAAGGGTTCAAAGATCATACCTGTGCAAACCTTGGATATGTTTCAGGAAATTTCTGGTTTTATGCTGCAAACAGAGTTAGAGGCTGAGAGAACTCAGCAAACTGAATTTATGGCTGATCTTGATCAGCTAACAGAATTACAGAGGGCTGAAACCATTCAGCCAACAGAGTTGAATGCAGAAAAATTTCTGCATACAGAGTTTCAGGATGCATCTATGCAGTCCATAGAGCTGAGGGCTGAATCCATTCAGCCAACAAAGTTGAATGCAGAAAAATTTCTGCATATAGAGTTTCAGGTAGCACCCATGCAGTCCATAGAGCTAAAGGCTGAAATTTTTCAGCCAACAGAGTTGAAAGATGCTGAAAATTTGCAGAAATTGCAGCAAAGAAAAGAGTGCTTGAATGATGCCAAGGTTGACACAAAATATAAAACAGTTGATAAGAAGGTTAAGCCGGTTGCAGGCCCGCTTCCTTCTGATAGTGATGAACAGATTGAAAAAGCTATGAAGCAGCCTATATTGAGGGACCCTGCAAATATTGGACATAAGTTTACTGCTGAAACTCTTGCAGAATTGAAGATTGGAAATGATGATTTTTTGCTTCCAGTGGAAAAAGAATGTTTTAGAGAGATGCTTGGACGTCATGGTAAGGCATTTGCTTTCTTTCCTTATGAAATTGGCTGCATTAGTCCCGAATTGGTTGCACCTATGGTCATCTTCACTATTCCTCATGTACCATGGAATATACGTCCTATACCTGTGCCTAAAGCACACTTGCCAAAGCTGATAGAGTTGCTGAATGAGAAGATTAAAATGGGGATTTTGGAACCCTCTTCTGCACCCTATTCTAACAGGTGGTTTACTGTACCAAAGAAGAATGGTACTTTGAGATTTATTCAGGATATGCAGCCCCTGAACAAAGTGACAATCAGGAATGTGGGAACAGGTCCAGTTGTGGATGAATTTGCTGAGGCTTTTGCAGGACGAGCCATCTATTCTCTAGGAGACTTGTATTCACGTTATGATCAGTTTCAGCTTGCCTTGGAAAACAGGGATATTACTACTATGCAGACACCTATTGGTCTTGTGAGGATGTGTACCTTGCCTCAAGGTGCCACAAACTCAGTTGCTCATATGATGAATGCTATGCATAGAGTTCTACGAGACTATATTCCACAGTATACCATGCCTTTTCTAGATGATGTGCCTATTAAGGGTTGTGCAGAGGAAGAAAAGAATGAAAGTCTTGATTTGCGTGGATGTAGACAGTTTGTGGCTGACCACTTGATTGCTTGTGAGCAAATATTGACACGATTAGAGGAGGTAAACTTGATACTTTCAGGGCTGAAATCTATCTTTGGTGTTAATGAAGTCATCATAGTTGGGCATATGGTTGGATATTATGGCAGAAAACCTTCTCCTGCAAAGGTGGATGCCATAAACAGGATTGCAGAGTATTGCTCGACTACTTCAGAGGTGCAGAGATTTGTGGGAGCTTGTGTATTTTACATGATTTGGATTCCTCATTTTGCTCATATAGTAGATGTTCTCTATCAGCTGCTTCGAAAGGGGCAGAAATTTCATTGGAATGAGAAGCATTCAAAAGCCATGCGTAAGCTCAAGAAGCTGTTGCAATCAGCTCCTACTCTACGCAAGGCGGATTATCAGTGTGGACGACCGATCATGTTGACAGTTGATACTAGCCCTATTGGCATAGGTTGGGCAGTGGGACAGGATGATGCTGATGGAAATAGGTATGCAATCCGCTTTGGAGCTAAAGTTCTTAATGAGTGACAAAGGAGATATCCGCAGATCAAAAGAGAGTTGTGGGGAGTAGTCACTACACTGAAGTGTGACAAAGGGTATTTTATTGGAGCTTCAGTTGTTGTGGAAATAGATTGTTTACCTTTGCTTGGCATGATTACTAGTTGCTCGACTCCAGATATAGCGATGCTTCGGTGGATTGCCTATATTAAATCATTGAATCCAGAATTTTGACACATAGCAGGGAAAGATAATCCAGTTGCTGACATGTTATCTAGAGCGAGATATGAGGATGAGGATTCAATGCTTGCAGAAGATGACGAGACAGAGTTTGCTGCTTCTGTCCTTGTTCATGATTGTCATGTATCTACTGTTGAAGCCTTTATTGAAGAACTTTATGTTGACGAGTGGCTGCAAATTGGACAGTATCTAAGTTCATTGACTCGAAGAGCTGATTGGACAGATGATGAATTCAAGAAAATCAGAAGGAAGGCTTATGGGTATTTCTTGAAAGATGGTTTTCTTTGGAAGCATCCAAGAAAGAGAGGAGGCTTGCCCTTGAGAGTAGTTTGTGATGTAGCGATGCAGATACAGATTATGCGAGAGTTTCATGAGAGCTCATGGGCTAGACATAGAGGTGTGTGGGCTACTTATGAGAAAATCAAAGAAAGATACTGGTGGAAAGGGATGTATAAAGATGTTTCTCATTTTGTGGAGACTTGCAGGGACTGCCAACTTTACTCTTTAGTGCGACATCGTGATGAGTTGCATCCGACTTATCCACTATGTATGCATTATAAGTGGGTAGTAGACTTGGTTACTTTGCCAGTGGGACTTTGGCAGATGAGATATCTTGTCTTGGCTAGGGAGGATCTTACAAACTATGTTGAAGGCAGATCGTTGCAGACGAAGACCACCACTATAGTATGTAAATTCTTGTTGGAAGAAATATTTTGCAGGTATGGATGTATAGGCAAGATTACAGCTGATCGTGGAGAGTTAGATGCAGATGAAGCTAGAGAATTCTTCTCACGGCTTGGGATTAAATTGGCTCTTACTACTGCCTATAATCTAGAGGGAAATGGCAAAAGTGAAAGAGGACATCCGCCAATAGTTAAAGCATTAGCAAAAGCTTGTAGAGGTCGGATTGGAGATTGGCCGAGATTACTACCTTTTGCATTGTGGGCTGATCGCTCTACACATAGTGTGACTACTGGATACATGCCTGCGGAGTTGATGTATGGACAAAAACCTGTCATGCCTACTGAAATTTGTGCTCTCACTTGGAGTGTTCTTCCGTGGCATGAGAATTTATCAAGGGAGGAGCTTCTAGCCCTTCGGATTCGTCAACTAGAGAGAAGGACAGACGATGTGCAGCTAGCAGTTGATCGTTTGAAGGCAGCCCGTCTCAGAAATAAGGGCAGGTTTGATTTGAGGCATCGCTTGAGGCCTAGAGCCATAAAAGAAGGAGTTTGGGTTCTAGTCTACGATAGTAGTCTAGAAAATCAGCATAGTAGCATGAGAAAAATGGTTCAAAGATGGTTTGGACCGTATGAAGTGAAGCAGGTTTTTGATAATGGTACCTATGAGCTGGCTGAATTAGATGGAATAGTATTGAGGGTGCCTATTGGTGGAAAACGAGTCAAGATTTTCAAGAGAAGAGAAGATGAAGAATATGCACTTTGAAGCATTGACAGAAGAAGAGCAGGTAGAAGAAAGACAAGCAGAAGAAACAGATAACATAGATGATGAAGCTGATGGAGAAACAGGTCTACTAGAAACAGAAGATGGACTCGACCTGTTTGTGGACTTGAATGATCCTGGATAGTTGGCACATCCGGAGGTTGCGCAGGTTTAGAGGGGGTGGATGTCGTGTTGCTGCGCATCCGAGTCGTATACACCTCCATTTCTTTTGTTGTGCATTTGTGTTAATTTCTGCGTGTGATTCATTGTTTGTGTGATGCATTTCGATAATCCGCATCCAATGTATATATTCCCTTAGTGCATGTGTATGATTTTGTTTGGATGCATGATGTGTGTGTATTAGAAAAATGAAAAACTAATGCCAAAGGACATTATCAATCTGATAATTTCAATGATGATCTTTAAGAAATGGTGCAGGACATGCATATGACGCTAAACAGGGTGACCTTTGAAATCGTCATTAATGGCTTTGCCAAAGAAAACAGAGTTAAAATGGTGCTGGAACTTCTGGATAAAATGAAGGAATATTTTCACAGACCTATCAAGCAGTTAATGCCAGCTATTACGGCATTGAAGATTATGGTGGTGATGACATGTATGAAGAAGACTTTCCTTTGTCAGAGTGGAGGTCTGTGACTTATATACATGAGGGCTTTGACATACTCTCATTCACCCATGCTTTACACTCTTGGAATTCTGCAGTTGCGAAGGCACTTGAGTAAGCAGATGTGCAGTGGATTAGTTCTCTTGTTTTAGGAATTTTAAGATTCCTCAAAAGCACAAAAGTTTCTTGGTTTTTTTTTAATGGTGGAAAGGCACTGCAGGGTTCATGCTAAAATTGGTTTCTGATCGCTGTTTTGGGTCCCGACAGCCTGGTCTCAAGGGGGAGTTTTTAGAATTCTCTTCTCAGGCCTTCACGGAAACGTCGTGAGAGGGAGCCCTCTTTTCATGAACCGGCACGTCTTGATTAGAGGTTTTTTGGCTCTTGTGAAGGGTCTATCTCCATAGACCCACACCGGTTGTGCTGTGAGAATGGGAGAACACACTTCTATCACCTAGTTTCTGCAGATTTGTCTGTGAAGAGCCACCATATCTGTTACTTAAACGGAGGGAGGGAGATTGAAAGAAAGGGGAGAGTCTTAACTTGTTCTACCAGAGTTGGATTTGAGAATTGCTAGTTTCTGGACCCTCTGTGCTGAATATTAAGGGATCCAGTGCTTCCGTATCTCCATCACGTCAAGTAAAGGCAATATGTTATGCCTCTCCCAACAGGAAAGCCAGCTAAGAAGGAAGCCCCTTCTCTCTCTCTCTCTCTCTCTCTCTCTCTCTCTCTCTCTCTCTCTCTCTCTCTCTCTCTCTCTCTCCGCGCGCGCGTGTGTTCTGTCTCCCGCATTGGACATAAAACATCAGACTGAAGAAGCTTTTGAGAAGACCAGACAACTAAGGACTTAAGCCCGTTCGTCTGCAGGGACCTTCGAGCAGCATGCTTTGATTGATTCCTTCTACTTCTTCGTCTAGCCAGACAAAGGTTTATGCCTCTGTCACAAATTTGACTACTTTGGCTTGGTTGCGTTCATTTCAAGGTGCTCAATTCGTAAGAAGACTCGACGGAATCGCTTAGCTTGTGTGTGGCTGATCCAGGGTAAGAATACCATTTATGACTTGTACGACAGTTGATTGCCTGTGAGACCTCCGGACGATCCTTGCACCTTCAATGCTCCTTGCAATCTCACATCAAGAGCACTAGCAAAGTGACTGCACCAACTGCGGTTTTGAACAGAGGTCCCACATAACAGTATGGTGCTAAAAAACATAATGAGGGCCTGTAGAACCAGCTGAAGAACATGATTCCAAGTGAAAGATCAAGAGCTTTAAACTATTTAGCAGCCGGTGTCTGTAATTACATGCTGAAGTGGCTATGACATTGTCCTTTTCTTTAGCCATAAATCCATTCAACACAAGATGGAATTTGTGATACTATACAGCTTGCACTTAGCTTTGCTGGTGACTACATAACAGGAGTTTTCTGCCAATGACTCACAAATAGCTGTCAATCTTGTGTCATTCCTAAACAACTCAAAGGATGAACAACTTGTTGTAACTGCTTTTCATGTACGAAAGAGGTAATCACTATAATAAATGCTGAATTGAAGAACAGGGCAACTGCCATGAATGAACATGCTGAAGTGAAGAATGCTTTTCTTCCTACTGCTACTGTCAACATACACCTGAATGGAAACAATTTATGATGAACTTCAGTTTATTCTGAACATGAACTTCTTGTAACTCATTTGACAAGGAATATAGTGAACTTTGGCATCAAATTTTTGAGTTCTTCTTGTTAATCTCTTTCATTGCTGTACCTTGAACCCCGTGTTCTGCAACCCTTGCGTGAACTCTATGACAGCGGCAGATAGTTGTGCCCCCCCTTTATAAAGAACACCCCTCCTCCTCGTCAGGCACAGGTTTCCCCCTCCTCTGTTCACTGCAGATGCCACCCCCTGGCCATCATCCTATCCATTGGCCCCCCCTCCAGTGTCCATGGGCCCTTTAGCAAAGACAGATGATGCCCCCCCTATGATCGTTGTTAAGAAAGAGGAGAAGAAGAGAAGGAGAGAGAGAAGGGAGAAGAAGAAGAAGAAGGAGAGGAGAAAAAAAAGAGAGAGAAGAGGGAAAGAGAAGGAGGAGAAGAAGGAAGAAAGAGAGAGAGGAGAAGAAGAAGGAGAAGAAGAGGAAGAGAGAGGAGAGGAAGAAGGAGAAAAAGAGGGGGAAAGAGAAGGAGGAGACGAAGAAGGAGGAGAAGAGGGGGAGAGAGAGAGATTAATATGATAGGGGAAGGGAGATATAGTTAGTGGGAGATAGAATCAGACTGTCATGCTGATAGAAAGAAAGAAAGAAAGAAAGTTATATTAACATCTTCTAAAGACCAAAACTGGCCTATGAGACAAACTGTGATACAACTGATGAGGTCCAGCTATCCAAAATAAAAGTGCTGAATGAAAAGCTAAAAACTGGAAATTGAAAATACGGTGCTGTGAGTGTGATAAGTGTCGTATATGTGTATGTGAGTATGTAGCTCTGGTACTCCAAATAATGGCTACAAAAGGGGAACAAATGTCGGCTGTGATAGGGGAACAACTGTCGGCTGTGATAAAATGGTGCGATGTGTATATGTGACAGATGCAGGGAGATATACTATCCTAGGATGTAGTAGCAGTCGTCGAAGTCGCTAATAGCAGGTGATCCCTCCTGGATGCAGGATGTGGTACATCAGCGGTGGAGAAAGAGCAAACTGGAGATCTGAGATCCAATGTGTGGAGTGTCGTCAGATATCAGTCTGCTGTCGATGTAGATCAAGAATCCTCCAGATCTCCTGTCGGTGTGGCTGTGGGGTTCGAAACCCCCGGATCCTCGTGCGGCGTCGGGTACGCTGGTCCTTAGCCTGCTATAGTGTGAGCCCGGAGGTCTGGCTGGAGGCTGGTATAGTAGCTCTCACTCTGTCTATCTAAAAGAACTGTGTAATAGTCGTCTGGGTGGGCCCCTCTCTGACTGGGAACCGCTGTGTGCTCTGCTCTCTGATGTGCCATGCCTCCCCCAGAAAATGGCCAAATGATCTCTGATCCATATCAGTCATACATCCCTGAAGTGAGCTGCTCAATGTGTATCTAGATCTCAACTCTGAGTATGTCGGGCATCTGAGAACAAAATGCTCCTCACTCTCCACCTCTGATCTGCAAAGGGGGCATATCCTCTCCTCCCGTGGGATGCCACTGGCTCTGCCACTCTCAATCATAAGCTGATGTGATGATACCCTGAGCTGTCCAATAAGAACTCTCAATCGATGTGGCATATAGATCTACATATATCTCGGAATCTCTATGAGTCCCTGCTCTGATATGCTCAAGAACTGTGTATAATAATGTGCCATCTTCGATGGCAGTGGCTGTGCAGGGTTGACCCATGTCCTCTGTATATAAATATGGCATATCTCTTGTCTGATGACTCTGTTCCTCTCAGAGAGAGAGAGGGTGTAAGTGGGAGCCTGAGTATCATATAGAAGAGGTGGGAGTCTATCAATGTCCAGCCCATGTCTGTCAAACCAAGCTCTAGTCTGTGCATACCATGATGTGGTATCCCCTGCTCGAGCCATCTCCTGAGAGGATACCACATCGGTTTGGTGACCACTTGCGAGCCGCCCTTGAACAAAGCCTCCTTATTAAGGACCCAGGGTGAAGGATCGTGTATGCAAGTTGGCTCCAAAGAGAAAGCTTACTAAGAGTACTAGCACAAAAGCCGAAGTCGAAGATAGAAATGCTAGTGGAGTCGCAACCAACTGTAACATCTTGTCACCCTCTCTCCACATCCGGGTGACCCATAAAACTCGAAAGGAACTTCTGTCTTCCATTGTACACATAATTTATCTATAAGCATGATTTATCACATGAAATGAAAGGAATTTCTAATCTATTCCCGCATAGGATGAAAACTTATTAAGGCTTAGTACGAGTCATATAATGTTTTGTTGAGGTTATGACATAGATTGCATCCTAAATAAGTTTATAATCAATATCAAAACTGCTCTCTTAAACATTTAAGTTGTCCTACACTATGATGTATCCGTTTATGAATCTAATACATACTTAAGAAATTTCCTACGACACAATAGTTGTTGTGATATATGTTTACCTTTGTAAACACCCACCAAGGTGGATACACTAGGGTCTAGAGGTTATCAATGCATGAACTTCTCATTGCGTATCACTTTAACGGGGCTAATAGAGTGGACAGGTGATAAGAGTGGCTATTGCATTGGTATGCTCCAAGTGCATGAGGAGTGAATTTGACTATAAAAATTCTGCATAGTATCACACTTAAAGATAAAAGGTTAGAAGATGTTGCATTTACTTAAAGTTGATGTCCAACTGATGACCAACGAGGGTTTATTGCCATACCTTGAAAACTTAAGAACCCAACTCCAAGGACTTAGTCGTTTCTTTTCCAACAAAGGGTTTTCCATTAAAGGCTCTATGTAAGTTGCAACCGTCGAGGGCCACACAAGACAAAAGGACCTAGAAGGAACTTGCTAAATCGACCCTGCAAAGCCCTAACCCAAGGGGGAGAGCAAAATTTGGGGTAGTTGATTCATGCTAAGCATGTTGCTCGAAACTGTTGAAATGGTTTTAATGAAGGTTGGTCTTGTTAAAGATGGATTGTTGACCAAGTTATACTTGGTTTTTTGGAAAGGTTGTAAAAGTGTTTTGATACATCCAAGTTAAATTGTGGTTGTGCATGCAATGGGATTGTGATGACTTGAAGTAAGAGGTTCTGCATTCAACTGTTTGTTGATGTGGTTTTGGATGCTAATCCAAGTTGTTGTGATTGATGATTGCATGGCCGGGTCTAAGGTGACTGATTGCCATGGAAATAAAAGGGATGTTTTCCCTAGTAATTGTTATTAAGCAGGTTGCTTCAGCTATGGTTGATTTCCTAAAGGGATAATTAAGGAAGGATAGCTCTAGCTACCCCCCACGAACCGCCAAACCCTAACTAAGGGGATTGTGAATCTGTGCTGAGAATGTGGACCGAACCCGCCATGAGAGGTCTCTCCGTGGAAATTACTTGGTGTAGGAGGACATTTTGGTGCTAGTGGGGGCTCTGTCCGTAAATCCCAATGCCTTCGGGCCCTACATAAGTGTTCTACATGACTTGAGATGGGATCTCGAGGCCTTGATACTAGTTACAAGGTGGAATCTGGGTAGGATAAAACCTTCGGGGTTGTTGCCGAGAGATGGAAGGATTTTTTTGCGGAGGCAGAAAGGAGCACTTAATTCTCCTGTATGGGCAGGAGATGCACATTAATCCGAAGATAAGTTAAGGAAGTGTTTGATCTTCCTTTATCTTGTGTTCATGTCTATGGCCTGAATTACGTAAAGAAACCTGTTATTAATGGGTTAATTAAGGAAGCTACCTTTATATGTCAGCCATAATGTGGTAGGTAATTAAATAACTAAAACAATCCCCGAGGGAAGCGTGGTGGATGGACTGATGGGTCTATCCTACGGAAGGGTGGTCTTGGTTAGCTGAGAGCTTTCCTCAAAGGAAATGTTAACAAGAAATGTTAGGAAAAGTCAGACTTTAGATCGATCCTAATGGGAATGGCCGGATAAGTTCCCTTGCGGGGCAGACTCCAGAGACCTAGTTGGAAAACCCTGTATCATTCCTTGCAAGTGCCAGGCGGCATCTTCTAGATATATCTCTCTATGGACTGCTAAGATGTGTCCCATGATTTGAGGAGCGGGCACGTTACAGTTGGTATCAGAGAAAAAACTTCTTAATGATATATGGTTGATTAATGTGCGGTTCATAGACATATCCTAAACAGAGATAACCTAAGTGGTATAGCTCGATTGTCTTGCACCTTTTGCACCCACGAATGCTGACATGCAAGCGAAGAAGTTTATTCTCAAGAAAATTAAGCCACCTGAGTTTGATGGCAAGGGAAGGATTGTTCAACCTCACGCCGAGATCTAGATTGAGTCCATGGAGGACTATTTTGAGACAGCAGGAACTGCACCTACTAACCAAGCCATGCTCACCAAACATAAGCTTACAGGTGAAGCGATACTTTGGTGGAAACAGTGGTGCAGAGACCAAGCGATCTTGGAGGGGACAATCACTTGGGATAAGCTTAAGGAAGCTGTGCAAGGGAGGTATCTGCCACCTGCCTACCACACACAAAAGATGAATGAATTTTATGACTTGAAGCAGTTAGGATTATCCCTTGAAGCATATTATTCAAAGTTCGTTTCACTCCTAAAGTATGCACCCCCAATGGATATGACACAATAGGTGTCAAAGTTATGTGTTGAGTTGAATCCACCCAAAAACACTCGATTGGAATCAATCCGCCCAACGGACTTGCAAGACGCATTACTCTGAGCAAATCCAATCATCCAAGAACTTAAATCAGGCAACTATGATAAAGACGACTCACAGGATCAAGACAAGAGGTGCCACAAGTGCGGAGAGATAGGACACATCTGTAAGAGATGCCCCAACCGCCGATGTTTCCACTGCAATGAACTAGGACACATCCAAACAAATTGTACTGAGTTACACCTTGAGAATCAGGAATGTGCGGTCAAACGAAGCCGTCTAAACTCCACTTTTTTCTCATATTATGAACCACATGATGATGAAGGCTTGGAGCCTATTGTAGCCTTTGAGGATGACTAGAAATCCTAGGAAGATCCTCTTGAGGTAGTAAGTCTTGTACTTGGAATAAATCCTATTAAACCCTATGAGTTGTGATAAGTTGTTATTTTAAGTTAAGAATTTGAGTAATCAAAGTAGCACAGTGAAAGCATGATGGGCCCTAACCCAAAGGCTCTAAGGCCCAGTAGTGCTTGTCTCCCCCAAGTCTTTTCGAGATGAGGACATCTCGATTCCTCTACGAGGGAGAGGATGTAACATCCCCCCCTCCCCCCTCCCCCCCTCCCCCCGTGTGCCCCATGCCTCCCCCCCATAGAGAATCCCCCCCTTTTTTTTTCAATTTTTTTAAAATCCCTCTCCCTCTCCCCCTGACAATACGTCGGGGAGAGAGAGAGAGAGGGAGTGAAGTGGGGAAAGGGGGGGCATGCAGCGCAGGTGGCGGCGGGTAGCTGTGCCCCCCATTTATAAAGACCCCCCTCCTCCTCGTAAGGCATAGTTTCCCCACCCCCCGTTTGCTGCAGATGCTACCCCTGGCCGTCATCCTGTCTAGCAGCCCCCCCTCCAGCGTCCATGGTGTTGAGTGTTGAAATGACTTGTTTTTTGGCTGATTTTTGTTGTTTTTGAGAGCTGAATGGTTGATTTTATGAGATGATTGATTGATTCGAAAGTGGTTTGAGAGTGTTTTGGATGATATTGATTGTGTTTTGAAAGTTCATGATGTTTGTTAGTGATTCTATGATGTTCTGATTGGTTCTGTATACCTTCTGTTTTGCTCTGTTTTGGTATGTTTTGTTCTGATTATCTTCTGTAAAGAGGGATGGAGTATTGATTGATGAAGATTGAGATATTGTGAAAGCTTATTGAATGGTTTGTGAGAGTTTGGAATGGTTTGAGTATGAGGTATGTGGTTTTGATGACTTTCTGTAGGTCTTCTATTTCTGTTCTGTTTTTGTTCTGTTCTGTTCTGTACTGTAGCTGTTCTGGTACTGTTTTGTAGACTGTTCTGTATGCTTCTGTATGTGTTCTGATGGATGAGAGTGTAGCTTGTGAAAGTTTTCTAGCCTTGGAAAGAGGTGAATACAAGTGCAAAAGAGCTGAAAGAAGTGGAAGAAGTAGCTGCTGAAGACTCAAGAGAAGACTAGAGTAAAGTGACAGTAGTGAGCTACGAAAGGACACTGTAGTGGCTCTGGTGACTTTTCATATCAGACATACCTCTTGGGAGGGGTATCCACGAACTAAGAGGGATTATGGAGAGTGATTTTGAAAAATTGTAGTGAGGACATGATGTATTATTGATTGAGTGAGAGAGAGAGAGTCAGAGATAGTCAATTCTACTGAAACAGAGTGATTGTATATGAGAGATTGAGAGAGAAGACTATGAAGATATTGAAGATGAATACTATGAGATGTATTTCCATTCAAAGATGGTGTATTCCTTTACTTTCTTTGTTCTATTGATGGATTTTGTGAAGATATTGAAGAATATGATTGATTTTATCAAATCCGTAGGAGATCTACATGATGCTGCATGAAGATTTGTTGTGCCTGGTGTTCTTTTCTTCATTGTGATCATATGAAACATGATAAACAAGCTTTTTGATGTTACAAGATAGATTTTCTTGCAAGAGAATTCCCTTTTCCTTGGTGTTCCTCTTGGGGCTCCATGTTTTTGGTGCGCAGCCGGGGAATCTTGCCATCAACAAGCACCAGAAGAGGCTGAAAATGAAGGAAATGGCATTGCCAAGAAGATAAGAATTCAATGGATGTTTGTAAAGTTCCTTCTTCCACTGAAGAGTTGGAATTCCTCATAATCAAAGCCACTTTCCACAAGAAGTTCATCCCACAATGGCGGAAACACATCACCATTATGATGCATGCTCTATGTAGTGGACAGTTTCCTCTTCCTATTGAAGCAGCAGAAACTTGCATCTTGGTAGCAAACTGTTTGGGAACAAACTGAAGAACATAAACAGAGAGAATGACCATCCATGGAAGATTTGACATTCATTGAGAAGTTTCCAGACAACATCAAGTGGGAGATTGTGAAGAAGCTTCAGGAGTCTTGGTCTGTAGAGGTTCACAAAGACAAGAAGGAAAAAAGTTGGAATTTGTTCGTGGACGCTCAACAGCAAGATACATGGGATGCTTGGTGTACTGATAATCTTTTGTTTGTTCAATTAGCAACCCACTGGAAGTTGGTAGAGAGAGTGTTTTTCACAACATACACTGTTGAAACCATCAGAAGCTGGCATTACTATGATGATGGCACCACCACAATGCTCAGACGTATGCATTTTGACACCTTCCGAACCGAATACCTTCCCCTGTGCAGTGGCATGAAAGCAGAATTCAGGGACGTTGAAAAGAAAGAAGTAGAAGAAATGTTGGCAAGAGAGTCCTCCAGAGACTGAAGCCTTCTGTTAACCCTCTGTGGAGCACTAATAACCTAGTGGAGCCACACCCCTGATGAATGACGCAATAAAGAGGCAAGCGTTAGAACGAGTCCAGAGGTACGTGAGAAGAGAGAAAGCAAAAATCAGAGCCGAGAGCGAGCTCGCAGCAGCAGCCACCTTTGACGCCCTTGCGGAACTCTTTACAGAAGTCCCAATGGCACATCAAGCCCTTCCTCCTCCTGCTGGAGGTCCACTTCCAAGCCAGATCCGTCCTAGAAATATTGATGACAGGCCAGCGAATGTAGTTCCATTGCCAGTTTTTAAGGGAGAGTACAATGAAGACCCCGATCTTCATGTAGCAGAGTTTATGGTAGCATGTGTGGCTAACAATGCCAGAACCCCTGAGCATTGGTTAGCAATATTCCCCGCCACTTTCAAGGGCGCGGCATTTCAGTGGTATGAGAGGCAAGCAGCAGGAAATTTTGGCACATGGGACGACCTGAAGTTAGCCTTCCTCACTAGATTCAGGCGTGAAAGTTTTGAAGAGCGGATGAGAGAGGAATTTATGAACCTAAGTCAATCCTCTGGAGAAAGAGTAGAAGCTTATATCTCACGAATGGAATCCATCCTGAAGAGATGGACTAACCATAATCTAGATGATGGCATTCAGAAGGGGGTGTTTCTCAGAGGATTACAACCAGAAGTCCGTAAGTTTGTGGAGCTACAAAGACCAGCCACCCTGCAAGCTGCAATAGAAGGAGCAAGACTATACGATGAAGTGGAAGCTAGGTTAGCGATGAATACAGGAAGAGGAGTCCTACCTCCTCTGATGCCAGGAATGATGTATCCACCAAATTCAGTTCCAGGGACTATTTCCTACCCTTACCAACAGATGTCCCCAGTATCACAATACAGTGCACCAAATCCACAGTGGCCACAATCCATGCCTCAAATGATGGTTCAACCATAACAACAATGGTCCCAACCAATTTCCTCAATGCCAAATCAGCAGCAACAGTGGAATCCTACCAATTGGAGTCAACAGACAATAGTTCAAACAGGAGCTCTGAATCAGAACCAGAACAGAGACCCCTCTGTACCAGCCTAGCCCATTTATGCAGTGATTACAGAGACTCCTCAAAACCCTCCTGCCAGTGTCTCAGGAGGAGAAAGCTTGAAGGACTACTTATCTAACTTAGTTGCAAACATCAAAAAGGAGTTGATGGATGTGATTACAGAGCAGCTACAGACGTTGAAAGTGAACACAGCGAGCATATCCAACGTTGCAGGAGCAGGAAGAGATGTGATGCGGTCAAATACTTGGTGTGGTAAGTGTCATCCAGCAGGCCATTTAGCCACTGAATGTACACGAAAACCAACTATTCCTGGAGCCTTCTGTTCCTACTGTTTGTGGAAGAACCATACAGAGGACATTTGCTCTCTGAAGGAGATGCATGATAGGAGAAGGAAGGAAGAAGACGCAAGATTCAACTTGCTGGAATCCAAAATGACAACACAGGATATTGGACCCAAGCCTAGAGAGTTTGGTCCTAATTTTGGACCCATAAGATTTCCCTCTCAAAGTTACAGAGGAAGACAGTCTAGCGGTGGTCAGAGATCAGAAGTGGAGTGTTATAGATATGGAGAAAAGGGACACATTTCACCAAATTGTCCAAATCCTCGAAGGTCAGTGGATTACAAGCCCTTATGCAGTCGATGCAAAGGAGAAGGCCACACTGCAAAAGACTGTCCAAGCCCAGCCCTAGTGAAAAACAGTGCTACTGATAGTCCGGCCAAGGCCCAAGAGCCTACCTCTAATTTAATGGAATTGGAAGTTGCTGCCATCACTCGTGCGAAGCAGAAGGAACCACCTATCCAGAAAGAAAATAACCCTCCTGTCAGAACAGTGAAGTTCAATCTTCCACCAGAAGAACAGAACAGAACAGAGCTTGACAGTGCCGTACAGAGCCCTACAGTGCCACAGAGAGTTACAGAGATAGTTACAGAGACAGGACCAGAGGTCCAAGAGACAGAAGAGGGGGAAGTGCCACAAATGAAAGAAGAAGTTCTTGTAATTCCTCTGTTGGAAGAAAGAGGGAAAATGAAAATGGGTGTTGCCCCATTCCCTAATCGGTTAGAGAAGCCAATGGATCCTATTAAGGAAGACGATCTAGTCAGATATCTAGATACCTTTAAACCAAACCTCACATTCCGACAATTATTGATGTTGTCTCCCAGTTGCCAGAAAAGGTTCAAAAGTATACTCACAAAAAGACGTGGTTTAAGGATTGCTCCCTCAACGGCAACAAAGTCCAACAAGGCTCCAGATCCTGTCAAAGAAGTAGATGTGGCTAACGCCTTCCTAGATCCGGGTACTCCAGAGACTGGTATATGGATAGAAGGTTGCTTTATTTCAAATGCACTGATTGATGGTGGTTCATCAGTGAACATTATGACGGATGTTACAATGAAGGATCTAGGCTTATAAGGTGTGCAACCAACCCAATGGCTCATCAGACTAGTGGATCAGAGTAGAATCAAGCCTTTGGGCATTCTTCCATATGTAAAGACTACAGTGGCTGGAAAAGATTATTGACTAACCTATTTGGTGGTGAAGCCAAACTCTTATGGTACATCCTACCCTCTGTTACTGGGCAGACCATGGCTTTTTGAAGCCCGAGCAAGGACGGATTGGTTCAAAGGAACCTTGACCTTGGGTAGAGGACCCAATAAAGTGGTGTTGAAACTGTATGGTTCTCAAAAAGGACATGGATCCACCTCCTTGGAATTATCTTCTGACTCCCTTGATGAGGCTACGGATGGAACATCAGCAGAGGGAGATGCTGTCAAACAGATCCTTCCCAAGAAAACAGTGGCACATTCCTTAACAATGGATACTGTAAGCCGACTTCCAAAAGATGCAAAGCCATTATCAATGGGTGAATACTTCCTGCTTGAACCAGGAATGACTTCTGAAATCACTTCTGACAGTGAGATAGAAGCATGGATGTACTGCTCTCCCTATTACATGGCCATAGCAGAGACAGAGGCAAGAGAGGAAACAGAGAATCTGTTCTTCTGTTACAGAGCACCTACAGAAACAGAAGCAGAATCAGAGACAGAAACAGAAGCAGAAACAGAAGGAGAAACAGAAGCAGAAGCAGAGACAGAGACAGAGGAGGATGGATATGATATGGACGAAGAAGATTATGAAAGTGAGACGGAAGAGTCTATCCCACTTGAAGAGGATACATTTGAAGAAGAAGTTCCAGAAGCATCAGAAACAGATGAGCTCATGCTACGGGACAGAATGGTGATGGTACCATTTGGTTTGGTAAATGGATCTTCTTATATACAAAATTCTTATAAGACGTGGGTTAAGAAGAACAAGCTGTCTTTTAGCAGTGGCTCATGCTGTCCTAACCCATCCTTGCCAAAGAAAGATGATGATGATGCACCGTGCCAACAAGCACCAATCCCACCAACCCAACAGGCATCAGAGGGTCCCTGTTATGTGACGTTCCTGGATGTGTCATCTTCAGAAGAGGAGTCTTCAAGTCAAGAGGTAATTGATCTTGAAACCAAACCCGAAACGGCTCTAATCCCATTTCAACATCTTAAGAAGCAACCTAAGTCTCCACCAAAAGAAGAAGTTGGTTCTAGTGGGAGATCAGAAGAGGACACCACTCCCTTGAAGGAGTCAGATCTATATCCAGAAGCAGTCCGTGGAACCTTCATCTGTGAAGTAGAAGGTGAAAGGCAGTTAACCTTTGTGGATGCAGAAGGCACTGAACGCCACTTGAAGGTGGGTAGCAGCCTCCCAGAAGAGGAGTTGTCAACCTTGTACAACTTGTTGAAAGAAAATTTGGACGTGTTTGCGTGGTCCTACAAAGACCTAAAGGGGATTGATCCCACAATATGTCAACATCATATTGACTTGGAGCTTGATGCTAAGCCAGTACGGCAACGACAGAGGCAAATGAACCCGAATTATTCCACATTGGTGAAAGTGGAGCTGCTGAAGCTTCTGGAAGCCGAGTTCATCTATCCAGTGGCAAATAGTGAATGGGTTTCACCCATCGTGGTTGTACCCAAGAAGAATGGCAAATTGTGAATATGTGTGGATTTTCGAAAGCTTAATTCCAAGACGAAGAAGGATCACTTTCCTATCCCTTTCACAGACCAACTGTTGGACACAGTGGCAGGACATGAACTTTATTCCCTTCTGGATGGATTCAGTGGATACAACCAAGTCCAAATCGCAGAAGAAGACCAATCCAAAACAACCTTCACCACAGAATGGGGGACCTACTCTTACCGAGTGATGCCATTTGGGCTCTGCAATGCCCCTGCTACTTTCCAGCGAGTCATGATGGCTGCATTTCAAAATCATCTGCATGACTTCATTGAGGTATATTTGGATGACTTCTGTGTCTATAGTTTGATCCATGAACATTGGGAGCACCTGGAACAATGCTTTGACCGATGCCGGGAGTATGGGATTTCCCTCAACCTCGACAAATGCATCTTTGGGGTTTCTTCTGGAGTCCTGTTGGGCCACATTGTCTCTGCACAAGGGATATCAACAGACCCTACAAAGATTGAAAAGATCGCAGCTCTGACAGCACCCACCAACCTCAAATAGTTGAGGGGATTCCTAGGCCATGTGGGTTACTACAGAAGGTTTATAGCCCATTTTGCGACAAAGGCAACTTCCTTGCACAAGCTTCTGAGGAAAGATGCAGAGTTTACTTGGACGGAAGAATGTGACAAAGCCTTCCACACTTTGAAGCAGTGTCTGATTGAGACACCCATTCTGCAACCTCCTGATTGGACGAAAGAGTTCCATGTACACACGGATGCATCAATTGAAGGTTTAGGTGCTGTCCTCTGCCAAAAGGGCTCCTCGAAGTTGGATCAACCAATCTATTACGCAAGCCGAAAAGTCACTGATAGGGAATGGAACTATATAGTGACAGAGCTGGAGTGCTTGGCAATGGTGTTTGCCTTGGAAAAGTTTCGCCATTACCTCCTATCTACCCACTTTAAATTTTATGTGGATCATGAGGCCCTGTCCTTCTTGATGAATAAAGCAAATGTGAAAGGACGAATGATGAGATGGCTCCTTCTATTTCAGGAGTTCGACTTTGAGGTGATTACTAAGCCTGGTCGTTCCCATGTTCTGGCTAATCATCTGTCGCGTATCCCACAAACTGCAAACGAGGAGTAGGATGATCCAGACCTCCCTGATGCTTCCCTATTTTTGGTAGAAACTATAACTCCCTGGTATGCAGACATTGCCAATCTGCTGGCAACCCAACAATACCCTCCTAGTATCTCTAGTCGGGAAAGGAAGAAGCTTATGCTGGAATCAGCCCCCTATACCTTGTTAGGCGGTGCACTGTACAAGAAAGGCAAAGATGAAGTGCTCAGAAGATGTGTTGCAGGAAATGAAATTGGGATTGTTCTGAAGGCTTGCCATGACGAGCCATGTGGAGGTCACTTTACAGGAGAAGCTACAGCCAGGAAGGCTCTACTAGCAGGTTATTGGTGGCCTACCATTCACAAAGATTCCTATGATTACTGTAAAAGATGTAATACTTGTCAAAGAATGGGGAAACCCACAAAGACAAGTGCCATGCCACTGCAACCTATCCTTCCCCTGAAGCCGTTTGAGAAATGGGGCATTGACTTCGTAGGTCCGATCGATCCTCCTACCAGAAGGAAACAGAACCGATACATCCTCGTATGTACGGATTATATTACAAAGTGGTGTGAAGCTAAAGCCCTAAAGTGGGACGATGGTAACAGTGTGGCCCTGTTCATGTATGAGAATATCATCACCCGTTTTGGCAGTCCCTTAGAGCTGGTAAGTGATAGAGGCACTCATTTCCTTAATAAAGTCATGGAAGAGTTGACAGAGTTGTATAAGATCCGCCATCGCAAGTCCACTCCTTATTATCCCAGAGCCAACGGCCAAGTTGAAGTCACCAATCGCATCCTTTGCTCGATTCTGACAAGAACAATCGCCGCACATCGTCGTGATTGGGACGATCGACTTATAGAGGCCCTCTGGGCGTACAGAACCTCCCATAAAGCAGCAACAGGACAGACACCCTTCCAGCTAGTGTATGATACAGAAGCTGTTTTTCCTGTTGAATTGGAACTACCCTCTTTGAGAGTGGCCATCAAAGAGCGTTTGGAGGATGATGATTCGCTGCAACGTCGTCTCCTGCACTTGGAATGTTTGGATGAAATTCGTAGGATGGCTCTACAGTGCATGGAAGCCACGCAAGTTCGACGCAAGGCTTACCATGATAGCTTCATCAAGCACAAGGAGTTCAAAGAAGGTGATTTGGTCCTAGCCTATGATTCACGATTTGGCAAGTTTCTTGGCAAGCTCCAACAGCGGTGGATGGGCCCCTATAAGGTACTTGCCGTCAACCCTAATGGCTCTGTCCAAGTACAGACTGTTGATGCCTCTGATGATTCCTTTTTGATCAATGGATATCGCCTGAAGAAGTACTTCCCTCCTTGGGGATCTTGACAATTACGGTCAGTTGATCCTTTCCCTCGTTGGCGCAGCACTGTACTTCTTATGATGCTACTTCTGATAGCCGTTCTTCAGTCACTCCTGATGAAGTGGACGCAACCCTTTGTCCCCTCAAACCCCCCTTCCAGCCTTAATCTCTTATCCTCTATTTTCCACCAGCGACAGTGGCGAGGTTGGTCTTGACAAATGGTATTTCTACTATTCCCTTGCTCAATTCAAAAAATATACATATCGGTCATGGGAGAAAATGACTTAGGTCCCTGTCATGCCGACCTATTCTTCGAGAAAAGGTGGAAACACCCTCGGGAATAGGGGAAAACAAGAAAAAGAAAAAGAAAAAGAGAGAGAGAAAAAAAAGAGAAAAATCTGTTATGGGAGAAAAGGAAGAAATTCCCTGTCATAGCAGGCCTCGTTCCAAGAAAATGTGGTAAACACCCTTGGGCGGGAAGCTGGTTGTGGAAAAGGTGGTAACACCCAGCAGTCCAAAAAGTGGATTTATTAATTGATATTCCCAGGATCCAATTCCGAAGCTGCCTCCCTTGGTACGCTGCGTCCTGGGTCTCTCTGCAAAGTGACTACCTGTCCTCTAGCAGACGGCATGTTCCTGTCCAATACAACGTTCGATTTGGTGGCTACCTCCCTGGGTATGCCTCTTCAACAACTGATGACGCAATCTTCATCGACAAACAATCAAGTGACGTGAGCTTTCATCCTAACCGGATGGGGAAGTGAGTATGATTGCCCTCTATAACTATCAACAGAGAGTGAGACAGAGGGTGGGGCGAGAGACCAGTCTTTTCCTTTCAAATCAAATGAGAGGTGAGAAGTGTGAATGAAGTGTTGCACGCACAAGATGGGCCTCTCAATGCACAAAGCACAATTTGTTTCTGTGCACTGCACCATAAGGCTCCCTGGCCTTCCTTCTCGCACCATATGCCGGCACAGGGCGGGATGCACCGTTGCACCATCAAATGCGCACAAGGCATACAATCTTTGCACAAGTGACCGTGAGGATTACATCAATGGGTTTCAGGAAAAGGTTGCCCTCTTGTATCTCTCAACAGAGTGTGAGACATAGAGGGTGGGCTGAGTGTGATTGGAGTTTTTTCAATCAAATATCGAGAGGTGAGATTGAGGGACGTTACGACACTTGGAGTCAGGTATGTTCCAGTTTTCCTGTGCACCCACGGGATGGGTTTTTCCCGTCATCACAAGACACGCTACCCTATTCTGTATACTGCACTGTAAGGCTCCCTTGCCTTCCTCCTTGCACTTATGCCAGACGGGTTGGACGCACTAATGCACCATCAACTGTGCACCCTAGCATACTCCTTCTGCACCATTCCTCCTTGTCGATTTCTCAACCGGGTATGAGATATGGGGTTTCATCATTCTTCTTCGAGTGATATCAATCATGGGGCAAGTGACTGTTCTTTCATTCCATTTGAGCTTTTTTCCTTTTTACCTACCCCTGTTCCGGTGCACGGTTTTTGAGTTATTAATTTTTGAAGCATTTTGCGCAATTTAGCTGGTTTTCTATGTGAACGTGCTTTTGTTGTTTCGGAACCATGCTCTGCCATCATAGCCCTGACAACCACTTTTCCCCTGACATTTTTCCTTTTTACTCCGTGTCATTCCGATACACGGTTTGTCCATTATTCATTTTCTGATTTTTTTCCACCTTTTTCGTGCGTATTTTTGACATTTTTCCATGTGAACCTGCCCTGTTTGCATCGGACTTCCAATTTAATCTGACAGCCATGTCCCCTGTGCCTTCCCCCACCTTTTTCCTTTGTCCTCCACCCTTTTCTGACTTCCGGATTTTTACTTATTAATTTTTCAATGAGTTTCAAAGCGTATTTTTAGAGTTTTTTGCATGTGAACCCCTCCTACTTCCACCGGAACTGCAGTTTAACATGATAACCCGGTGCAATCCCTTCCTACAGACATTTTTCCTTCTTACTGCATGTTATTCCGACGAATGGTTCATCCGATATTAATTTCCGATTCCATTTTGGGTCTGTTTTTTGGGTTTTTTTCCATGTGAATGCGTCTTATCTCCGTTCGAATCATGTTTTGATGAGATAGGATTGTCGGGCACATCTTTCTGCATAGTTTTCCTTTTTTCTGCACCTCATTCCGATGCACGGATTTTTCGATATTAATTTTTAATTGCGTTTTTTGGTTCGTTTTGTGGGTTTTTTGCATGTGACTGCCCTTTCCCCCTCCCGAAACCTCCATTATATATTTTTCTTGGTTTTCCCTTGTCGTCCTACCCACTTTTTGTTTTTACGCTATTTCGTTTTGACATTCCGGATTGGGAGATATTAATTTTTCTTTATTTTTACGTGTATTCGTGCCCCCGTTTTGCGCGTGAACGCGCCCTTTTTGGATTTTACGCATCTCCACGCACCCCGGTCGTGTCCGCATGACCTGTACCGTCATCCCGGTGCTATTTCAATCCTGTCACAGCAAATTTCTTTTACCCCGCCCCGCGCACGTGCGCGGGACGGAGGTACGCGTCCCTTTCCTTGGGCACCCCCTACCCTACCCTACCCTATCCCACCCCTACCCTTTCCTTGGGCACCCCCCACTCCCCTTGGGCCCCTGCCCATCCCCACCCCGCCCATTTTCCCCCACCCCTACCCCTGCCCATCCCCTCCCACCCCTACCCACCCCCCCCACACCCTTCCCTATCCCCCCTACCCTGCCCTTCCCCACCCCAACCGCCTCCCATCCCCTCTCTCCCTCCTCCTTCTCCCACGTCCCTTCCCTTCCCCCGCCTTCTCCCCTCCCTCCCCTTCCTCCTTCCTCCTCCTCCTACCTCAGCACCTCTTCCCCCTCCACCCCTCCTTCTTCTCCCCTCGCCAGCCGCCTGGGGGCGCTGCCGCCGTCGACGCCCGACGCCCTCCCGTGACGCCCGATGCCCTCCCGTGTCACCGTCGACGCTCGACGCCCTCCCATGTCGCCGTGCCGCAGCAGCCGTCTCGCAGAGCCGCCCGCTGCCCGCTGAGTCGAGCCGCGTCGTCCGCCCGTTGCGCCGCAGAGTCGCCCAGGTCGCCCGGAGTCTGGTCGCCGCCTCCCGCTCGAGCAGCCGTCGCCGCCTCCTGCCGAGTTGTCGTCGGCCGCCTGCCCTCGCCGACGTCAGCGCCGCCGCTGCCGCTCCCCGGCCGCGCCATCCTACTCCTCCTCCTCCTCCTCTAACTGTCAGGTTAGTTAGCTTTAATTAACCTAATTAACCCTAATTAATTTAGTTAATTTTAGTTCGGTTAAACTAACCCAACTGTAGTTAGTTTAACCCTCCCCCAATCAACTAACCCAACTGTAGTTAGTTTAACCCCCCCCCCCCCTAGTCAACTAACCCTAGCCTAGTTGCCCTCACCCTAGTTAGGTTACTCTAACCCTAAGTTAGTTACACTAACCCTACCCTAGTTAAACTAACTTTAGCCTAGTTACACTAACCCCCCTTAGGTTAGTCCCCACAGACCTAACTTAGTCTACTAACCTAACTTAGCCTACCCCAGACTAACCTGACTTGCCTTGCCTTAGTCTATCTACCTGACTTTGACTAACCTAGACTAACCTAATTCCTTCTGACTAACCTGACTTGACTTCATGTGACTTACATGACTTACACAGACTAACCAGACTTAACTGACTTACTTTTAACTTACTTATCAGATTAACATGATTTACATGATTTAATTAATTTCTAAATTAATTTTCCCCTCAAAATAATTCTAAAAAAATTCTAAAAATTCTCTTTGCTTTTTTCCAAATTTTGGAAATTTTTTCGCTGGAAATTTCCAACCCTACAGTTTCTGAAAATTAAATATCTCCCAATTTATCCCCCAAATTACCAACAAATGTAGAAAATTCATTTAAAAATAGTAAAAAATTCTTTAAAAAATTCTAAAAAATTCCCCTCACCCCCCTTGACCATTTTTCATTTATTTTTCACTTTAAAAAATTATCATACATGGTATCCCTATTGTTTTTTAAAAAAAAATAAACTAATTAACTAATTAACACACCAACAAACGGAAATTTTCCTTAACACTCTCTATTTTATTTGCATAGATTCCATTGTGGATATTTCCTCCATATTCATGTATTGTATATATTGATTTCCCTATTCTTATTTTTTTTGTTAAAAAAAAAAAACAAAAAAAAACAAACAAACAAACTACACAAATAAAAAAACAACAAAACACATCCACAACCCATACTAACCACACAAACAAAATAACCAACCATAAATAATCATAAATTACAAAAATAAAAAAAAACCAACAAAACCCAAATCACCACATCCACTAAGGTGTTGTCTTTGTTGTTTCGTCAGTGGTCTTTACTTTTCCTTTACTGGATTCACTTCTTTTGGGGGACTCTTCCGTGTGCATTTCTACATTACATACACACCCCTTCCAGGTATTTATTTTATGTGCTTTATTTATTTTCATTTTCCCCTTAATCACATATTAATTGTTAAAGTAAACTCTTTATTCATGTAACGTGTCCACTAGAATCATCTAGGACACGTCTTAGTAGTCCATCGAGAAGAATGTCTAGAAAACTCCGCCCGACACTCCCTTGGAATGTTACGGGTTTTGCAATCTAGGTCTTCCCGCGTCTACCACGTAGCGGAAGTATCCTGGCCGTTTCCCACTTAGGATCGACCGGAATTAGGGTTTCCCTGTTTGGTCATTAGCTAACAGCAACTAGCGTCAGACCCGAGCGAACTACTTTACGTAGGAACACCAGGTCCGAAGCGGATTCACGCTGCACTTGGTTCAAGGAGAATGGGAAACGAGAGGGATGCAAGGCTCAACCTCTCTGCCATAAAGCATAGTCCCATTCCGTTCCCCTAAAACAGCGTAAATCGGGTAGGATGTAACTCTAGGTCATCGTTCTCATTATTAGCTTTGATGATGATGATCATCCCGCTATTCGTCGAGTGATTTTGAGAAAAGTTCCCGGCTAACCGGGACCACCCATCCATAGGACGGACCCATGGTCCATCCTCCGCACTTTCCTCGGTTTGTTTTAGTTATGTAATTACCTAACACATTAATTTGACATATAACAAACAGCTTCTTTGATTAGCCCTGTTAAGCACTGGTTCCTTCACGTAATCTTATCACGTGACATAGAAAAACAATATCAAACAACTTCTTTATTATCATATCATTATTTTATCTTTGAAATACAGAGGGTTCCGCCTGTAGGCTTGTTCATAATCCGCCCGAAGGCTATCCAGTAATCCACCAGGGATCACTATTCCAAGCTTCTGCCCGTAGACTAGTATGCGGGCCTCGGGATCCAATCCCGAGTACGTTAGCCTCTTGTGCAGGACCCGGAAGGCGAGGGATTTACGGCCAGAGCCCCCCCTGGCACCCAAGCGTCCTCCTGCTCCAAGTAGAGCTCAACGGAAAGACCTCTCGCGGCGGTTTCGGTCCACGTTCCCGGCGCGGTCAACAACCCCCTTGGTTAGGGTCAGGCAGGCAGTCGGGGGTAACTGAGCTGCCACTCCCTTCAGGCCTTCAACCTGAAGCATTTATATATCTTTCATCCTTTAATTCCTTGAACAAACAATGCAAACAGTGCTTTCTAAACTGTTACAAGCACAATCAATTCCAGTGGTCGTTTAGTTGGCAAACTGTTAAGGAGTGACTCCTTCTCTCCGAATGCATCCCGCATTCGATCCGGAATCAATTGCAACTTGGCAAGATTCCTATCGTCCTTGGGTTAGGGTCATACCCAACTTAACCAATACCTTAGGTTTTATTAATAGTAGATCCCGGCGACCATGTCGCTTTAATTTATTGACTAATCATTTGCGCCGAGCAATTACTTAACTTCCCTTAACTTGGCAATTTTTCCCTAATGAGGGCGATGTAACAGGATGACTACTCATCCCTTTTCAAGTTAAACTTGCGCAAGAACCTGCCAACCTCATTCCAAGGAATGGCAAAACTTTCTTACGATCAAACCACAAGGCTATGCGACGTTGCAACTAGTTGCACAAGTGTCGCCTCCATTCCAAGAGATCATTTCACCTATTGAATGGCATTTTCTGGTCACGGAATTATCTTCAGATGAGAAGCAGGGTTTAGGGTGTCTTTTTACCCGTCCCATCCCTAATTTCACTAGATCGACAACGTTTAGTCCTAGGGTTCCAACTCAATTCGAGTCTCATCATTTTGAGCGATTGGTCCTTAAGGTAGGAACCCTAGATTATTGTTTGCATGAGCATCCAATTAACTCAACATTTTGGGAATGTGGTTAGGACTATTGGGCATGAAGGTTTCGACTTAGCGACAATTGGAAAACTTGGCCGAATCCTTAACGTGCTAATCCCTAGTTAGTGTTTGGGGTATCTATTGTATTGACTGAACCATGCCCATACGAATCCTTTGCGGCTAGGTGATTTGGATAATTCACTATGCTTGTCTCGCGACAAGGATGAATCCTTCCCTAGAGACAATAAACTAGATCTAAAGAAGAAAAATGGTTTCGACTACCACAATACATGTAAACATGAGACTCACTCTATCTTTTATTGGTAAAGTAAAAATACATGATAAGCTGGATACCAACTTTCTTAGGACCTACTAGGACTTACTTCAAATAATCATGACTACTACCTTGTTATCTACACTTTAGAATCTCATGCTTTGTTTAAATTCTGCAACCTTTCCCAAATGCAACACTTGATGAATCAATTTTATGCACGATGAAAGTGCAACATGCAACCCTTTCATAACTACAACGTAGTTAAATGAGGTTATTGTAGAGTTAGTGTTGGTATATTCTTTCTTGCAAGCACATGCCACATGCCAATCCCTAGATTCATTTTTGATACACCACCATTACTTTTCGGACAACCTCCTACGGGTGTTAACAGCTTTTCCCCATGAACAATTACAATAAAGATTTTTCCTAAATTGCGACATAAGCTTATTCTTTCCATGTCTAGTCAAAAATACACTTAATAACTTTAGCCTTATAATGATAGGCGGTAGGTGTTCTAGGCTCGTCACTTTGAAATGCAGGATAAGGCAGCATAATACTAGGGTCGTAAGATGGATAGACAACTCACGTTCATCATATTGAAAATGTTAATAACTCCATTTCATGTCATGAGCTAATTTTAGTAATCGATCAAATAGACAAATTTTCCTCAATTGCCTTTTTAATTCGCCTTGGTAAATTTGAACATGCATATGTGCTTTCTATTCCGTGAGAGTTATTATACCTAATGCATTACTTTTGCATAGAATCAAAAATCATAAAAAAAACCTGGGTCTGTGGGCTCAGGGAGATGTCCACTTGAATGCTAGGAGATGAACCTCCCACAGGTGCGCCTTGTGTCTTCTTGGGAGCCATTGTAGACGTGAATACGGACTCCGCAGATTCCCTCTAGCCTTTACTCTTGCTCTTCGAGACGGCTAGGAGGTCGATACCTTCTCCTCGCGTAGGAATAGAAGTTTCCCGAACCCGGTTTTTTTAGAACTGAGAAGCCGCATAGGATCAAGGCCTATGGCCTTAACCTTAGAAGCTTCTTAAAGAAGCTTCTAAGAAGCTTCTGGGCAACAGCAGCAACGTCGGGGGGTCCCAATGATTGGGAAGGAGGTCGTGGTCAAGAAGAGGATGGGCGGTGGCCTGGGCCTTTCAGCAAGGCGGCGGCGTTCCTGGTCGCGGCAGGAGACGGTGGTCACGGCAGCCTCCTCCTCCTTCGAACCTCCCTCACGCAGCCTTCCGACTAGCATTCCCCTCTTCAGCACGGCGACGTGTATCCCACCCTCTCCCCTCAGCACGTAGGGGATGATTTTATAGGCATGGGGGGGGGAGAGAAGGCCTCCACCACGTGGCCCCTTGCATGGGTTCCCCCCCTCCCATGCAGGCCATGACTTTCCTATGTCCCATCCCCCCCACACTCCCTTTTCTCCAGTCGTGCATCGGCTGGAGAAAAAGGGATAAAAATAAGAAAAAAATTTGCATTGAATATTCAAATTGCCCCTCCCAAGAGGGTGTTTTTGTGAGACTTGCGGTTTCAAACTTTCGGTTTTGATTTACCAATGCAGAGGACCCCATTTCTCGCGTGCAGGTCACTCATTACACCGCCGATAATTCCAACAAGAAGGATAACCTTTGCACGAGGTTTACGCGGTGTGTGGGAAGTCAATATTCACGGGTGGGAATATTACATTATCTCCCCCTTAGAAGAATCGAGATGTCCTCATCTCGAGATAAACTGGGGATATTGAAGATAGAGAGAGCTTTCATCCATCCAGGTAGCGTCCTCTTCGGGATAATCTTTCCACTGGACGAGGCATTCTTTCAAGGTTCTAGATCTCAACCGTCTCTCCCTAACATCTAAAATCTTTTCCGGTCTTAGTTCAAGGACTCCTTGACTAAGCATTACAATTTGTTGGTCATCGAGTACATGATTAGGGTTGGGCACATATTTTTTTAAGAGACTAATATGGAATACATTGTGAACTTTTAGGTTATCCGGAAGTTGCAATTTATAAGCATTGGGTCCAGGCATTTGAGGATTTTATACGGCCCACAGTACCTTGGACTTAGCTTCTTGCATTGTCCTAGAGATAGAGAACTCCTTTTCGGCCGTACACGAATGAAGACCATGTCTCCTTCTCCGAAGATCCTCTCTTGGCGTTTCAAATCCGCATATGCCTTTTGTCTATCTTTGGCTGCTTGTATGTCTTGTCTTATTGACCTTATTTGGTCATCCATGTCCTCCAACATTTGTCTTGAAGCTTCCACTCTCAGGGTAGGATCAAAAAATTTTAGGGGACTTCGACAATCATGACCATACAATGCCTAGAAAGGGGTCATTTGAATGCTCTGCTGGTAGGAAGCATTGTAGGCAAATTCTACTAACGGCAAGTACTGAATCCACCTCTTCGGCTCTCGACAACAGTATGCCCTAAGCATATCCTCAATGATTTGATTTACTCGCTCTGTTTGTCCATCTGTTTGGGGATGGTAGGCAGTGCTAAAACAGAGTTGAGTTCCAATAGCTTCAAAGATAGCTCTCCAGAAGTGTGAAGTGAAGAGAGAATCTCGATCGCTAATGATCCTTCTAGGTAACCCATGTAACTTGAATATCTCCTTGATAAACACTCTTACAATGTCGAAGGCTTTATAGTTTGTCTTTACTGGAATCAGGTGTGCAACCTTAGTAAGCATGTCAACTACAACCATAATGGAGTTGTATCCTCCTTGGACTTGGGGTAAGCCCACCACAAAATCCATACTGATGAATTCCCATTTCATCTGGGGAATATCAAGTGGTTGCAATTTTCCTGGCATCATGACATGTTCAGCCTTGATACGTTGGCAAGACAAACATTCAGTGACATATTTGAGAACGTCACCTTTGAGCCTCTCCCAATGGTAGCTCTTCCTAACTGCATTAAGAGTTTTTGCATAGCCAGGATGTCCTGCGAAAGGGGAATCATGAGCTTCCCATAATATCTTCTGCTTAAGTGACTGGCTTGTTGGTATACATAGCCTTGTTCTGTAGTAGATAAGTCCATTATCAATGGAAAATTCATGATATTTGGCCTGTAACTTCAGATTCTGATCCTTGGTAGATATTTCTTTTATCATTGCTTGGTAGGCCAAGTCATGGCATGCTTCCTCTCTAGCTAGTTCGAGTATAGGGTTGTTTGGCATAGATACCTTTGTAGCCAGAGTTCTGGCCGTTGATGGATTCTGCAAGATTAGGGAATTTAGGAATGCCTTGCGACTGAATGCATCGGCAACTACATTCTCTTTCCCTGGTCGATACTTGATTTCAAAATCATACTCCTCCAATACTTCAATCCATCGACGTTGCCTCATGTTGAGCTCGTTCTGGGTAAAAATCCATTTGAGACTCTTATGATCGGTTACTAGAGTAAACTTGTTACCCAACAGGTAGTGTCTCCAAAGCTTTAGAGCATGGATGACAGCTAATAATTCCAGATCATGCGTGGCATAATTCTTTTCATGACTCTTCAATTTCCTTGAAGAATATGCTACTGGATAACCTTCTTGCATGAGTACACACCCCAAGGCAAGAATGCTGGCATCAGTTACTACCTCGAACTCCTTATTGAGGTCAGGAAGTTTCAGAATAGGTGCTGATACCAAACATTTCTTCAATTGGTCGAAGCTATTTTGCTCGGGAGTTGACCATGTAATAGAAGTTTGCTTCTTTAGTAAGTCGGTAAGAGGTGCTGCAATCAAAGCATAGTTTTTGATAAAGACCCTATACCATCCTGTCAAGCCAAGAAAACTGCGTATTTCTTTGACGGATACTGGTACTGGCCATTCAAGCACATCTCTGACTTTGGCTGGGTCTACTAATATCCCTTCTGATAATACTATGAATCCTAGATATTCAATCTGACGTTTGAAGAATGCACACTTCTTCATTTTTGCATACAGCTTATGAAACCTCATTGTTTCAAGGACAATCCGAAGTTGAGGTTCATGATCTTCTTCCTGTTTAGAATAGACTAACGTATCATCGAAGAAGACAAGCACGAAATCATCAAGATATGGTCTAAAAATATCCTACATTAATCTATTGAAGGTGGCAGGTGCATTTGTAAGCCCGAATGACATAACCAAAAATTCAAAGTGCCCATATCTTGTATTGAAGGCCGTTTTTGGAATATCTTCATCCTTGATCCTGATTTGATAGTAACCTGACCTGAGATCAATTTTGGAGAAGATCTTTGCACCTTGAAGGCGATCAAGAAGCTCATCTATTCTAGGAATAGGATACTTATTCTTGATTGTTGATTGATTCAGCCCCCGGTAATCAATACATAGTCGAAGTGTCCCATCTTTCTTTTTCTGGAATAGAACTGGAGCTCCCCATGGAGAGTTGCTAGGCCGGATGTAACCCTGATCTAACAGTTGCTTGAGTTGTTCCTTCAACTCAATAGCTTCCGGAATGGACATTCTATAAGGTCTCTTTGCAATTGGCGCAGCTCCAAGCATTAGCCTTATTTCATGATCAACTTCTCTTGGAGGTGGAAGTTCAGTTAATTCCTCAGGGAATACGTCAGCGTATTCTTTTAGCCAAGAGGGTCCCTCATGAAACTCTTGCCTTTGATCTAACTTGTTGAGTTTGATCAAGTAAACAGGTAATCCTTTCCTAACCCCTTTTATGATCCGCGATACTTTGGCTAATTGGATCCTTGGCACTCCTGCCTCACCTTGAGTTGTAACAAACTCTCTTTCAGAGTTTCGAAAGGAAACTTGACCCTTTCCACAATGGATGTGGGCGTCATTAGGCTTAAGCCAATCCATCCCGAGTAGACACTCATGGATACCTAAGTTCATGACTCTGAATTTGACTGAGGTTTTCTTTCCTCCCAGATAGAACTCCTCCTTAGCAGTTTGCCTGGTACAAGTTACCTCACGACCGTTTGCCAATTCCACAAGTAGGGTAGGAGCTTCTACTGTGGCTATCCCTAATCTTTTAGCACACGCTGGTGAGATAAAGGAATGTGTACTGCCACAATCAATCAAGGTTTTGAAACCTTTACCTTGATAGTCCGACGGTGTTTGAATCACCGAGAACTGGCGATTCGGCCCCTTCTTGTGTAAAGCGGCATGGACTATCGCTCTTTCGAATTCCGCTTCCATAGTCGGATCTTCCTCTTCTTCTGCTTCACATCTTTGCCTATTGGTAACGCAGGCAGTTCTTCCTCTTCCACGGGTGGCGGCTTCCTGACCGCTGCCTGCACCTTGACGGTGTCCCTCGCTGAGCTTGGGACATTGCCTTTTGAAGTGACCGAGTTCGTTGCAGTGGAAACATCGGAGGTTTCGGCCATTACTGTGAGTAGGAACAAAGTTATTGACGTTATTTGTCCTTGCTTTCTTCCTTTGTCCCTGATTGTGGCCTTGAACTCTCTTAACTTGGGGTCTGAATGCCCCTCTGTTCGGGTCGCTATAAGACCAATTTTTGTTACCCCTCGGTCTAGCTTGTACTTCCTGAATTATAGGTGCCGCTCGAATGAGTGCATCCTGAAGATCTGATGGACGCATAGATTCGAGACGAGTATTTACAGGTGGATTTAAGCCTGCGCAAAATTTGGACACCTGCTGTGTTGTGTCCATTTGTGGCGCATACTTTAAGAGTGAGACAAATTTAGAGTAGTATGCATCAAGGGTGAGTCCTAACTGTTTTAGCTCATAGAACTCATTCATTTTCTGTGTACGATATGCAGGTGGCAAATATCTCCCCTGCACGGCTTGCTTTAACTTCTCCCAGGTAACGGACCCCTCTGAAGTCCCTTGATCCCTGCACCATTGTTTCCACCATAGTCTGGCTTCACCGGTGAGTTTTAATTTGGCGAGCATGGCCTGATTGGTAGGTGCAATACCAGCTACTTCGAAGTAATCCTCCATAGATTCAATCCAAATCTCAGCATCCGACTGGACGAATCTGCCTCTCCCGTCAAACTCGGGTGGCTTTATCTGTTTGAGGAGGAACTTCTTCTCCTGGATCACAGTAGTACTTGATGTAGGGGGCGAATTTGGACCCTGTACCTGGGGTTGTGCCTGAGTAAAAGTTTTCTTAACATTATTGTATGATAATTGATATTAGCTTATCTTTAGTTCAGCTATCTCGTAAATCATGAAGCTACTTAACTTTTCGCAACAACCCTGATGCACAATCGGATATTGATAAAGGAAGTCCTTATTTATATTTACATGGGCGTAGCCTTATACAACATCTCGTGTGATGATAATCCAGTCATTACATTTAGTTTGGGGAGAACAACATTGTATTGGATTTGTCTACAGGAAATGTGTAATAGTAGGGTTTTGGATCATGAATCTTTAGGAATCGATAACTCATTGGAAGTTCAGGATATCCTTTCCACTGGAATCCATACTTCCCATGGCGGCCCAACACCTTAATCCTATCAGCTGGAATTACACGGGTTACTTCCTCATATACATATGAGTTCAATTCAACCCTCCGACCTCGAATATGCAAAGTCGAATTTACGTGAGCTTCCACAAAAATGAACAGCTTCACGACTTTCAAATCTTCCAACCACTTGATCCTCTTTAGGTTGGTTTGTAGATAAGCGAACCGGTGGGCAGCTATGTAGTAGATTCCTGAAGACCCGGTCCATCTTCGTTCTATATATAAAGGTGATGGGTTATAAATCTGCTCCAGGATGTTCATCATTTCAATTCTCCGCCTATAATGCGGAGAATGCATTGCAGTCATAAACATGATCCGGAACACCAAAAACTTGTTCCACGCTTCATAGTTCTGCAAGACAGTATTGAAGATGAGGAAATGTTTGGACAGCAACAATTTATTTACTTCATTTTATTGAGATCTCACGAAAACAATTCCGTTGTTGGTCAGCTCTGATACCAACTGTAACGTGTCCACTAGAATCATCTAGGACACGTCTTAGTAGTCCATCGAGAAGAATGTCTAGAAAACTCCGCCCGGCACTCCCTTGGAATGTTACGGGTTTTGCAATCTAGGTCTTCCCGCATCTACCACGTAGCGGAAGTATCCTGGCCGTTTCCCACTTAGGATCGACCGGAATTAGGGTTTCCCTGTTTGGTCATTAGCTAACAGCAACTAGCGTCAGACCCGAGCGAACTACTTTACGCAGGAACACCAGGTCCGAAGCGGATTCACACTGCACTTGGTTCAAGGAGAATGGGAAACGAGAGGGATGCAAGGCTCAACCTCTCTGCCATAAAGCATAGTCCCATTCCGTTCCCCTAAAACAGCGTAAATCGGGTAGGATGTAACTCTAGGTCATCGTTCTCATTATTAGCTTTGATGATGATGATCATCCCGCTATTCGTCGAGTGATTTTGAGAAAAGTTCCCGGCTAACCGGGACCACCCATCCATAGGACGGACCCATGGTCCATCCTCCGCACTTTCCTCGGTTTGTTTTAGTTATGTAATTACCTAACACATTAATTTGACATATAACAAACAGCTTCTTTGATTAGCCCTGTTAAGCACTGGTTCCTTCACGTAATCTTATCACGTGACATAGAAAAACAATATCAAACAACTTCTTTATGATCATATCATTATTTTATATTTGAAATACAGAGGGTTCCGCCCGTAGGCTTGTTCATAATCCGCCCGAAGGCTATCCAGTAATCCACCAGGGATCACTATTCCAAGCTTCTGCCCGTAGACTAGTATGTGGGCCTCGGGATCCAATCCCGAGTCACGTTAGCCTCTTGTGCAGGACCCGGAAGGCGAGGGATTTATGGCCAGAGCCCCCCCTGGCACCCAAGCGTCCTCCTGCTCCAAGTAGAGCTCAACGGAAAGACCTCTCGCGGCGGTTTCGGTCCACGTTCCCGGCGCGGTCAACAACCCCCTTGGTTAGGGTCAGGCAGGCAGTCGGGGGTAACTGAGCTGCCACTCCCTTCAGGCCTTCAACCTGAAGCATTTATATATCTTTCATCCTTTAATTCCTTGAACAAACAATGCAAACAGTGCTTTCTAAACTGTTACAAGCACAATCAATTCCAGTGGTCGTTTAGTTGGCAAACTGTTAAGGAGTGACTCCTTCTCTCCGAATGCATCCCGCATTCGATCCGGAATCAATTGCAACTTGGCAAGATTCCTATCGTCCTTGGGTTAGGGTCATACCCAACTTAACCAATACCTTAGGTTTTATTAATAGTAGATCCCGGCGACCATGTCGCTTTAATTTATTGACTAATCATTTGCGCCGAGCAATTACTTAACTTCCCTTAACTTGGCAATTTTTCCCTAATGAGGGCGATGTAATAGGATGACTACTCATCCCTTTTCAAGTTAAACTTGCGCAAGAACCTGCCAACCTCATTCCAAGGAATGGCAAAACTTTCTTACGATCAAACCACAAGGCTATGCGACGTTGCAACTAGTTGCACAAGTGTCGCCTCCATTCCAAGAGATCATTTCACCTATTGAATGGCATTTTCTGGTCACGGAATTATCTTCAGATGAGAAGCAGGGTTTAGGGTGTCTTTTTACCCGTCCCATCCCTAATTTCACTAGATCGACAACGTTTAGTCCTAGGGTTCCAACTCAATTCGAGTCTCATCATTTTGAGCGATTGGTCCTTAAGGTAGGAACCCTAGATTATTGTTTGCATGAGCATCCAATTAACTCAACATTTTGGGAATGTGGTTAGGACTATTGGGCATGAAGGTTTCGACTTAGCGACAATTGGAAAACTTGGCCGAATCCTTAACGTGCTAATCCCTAGTTAGTGTTTGGGGTATCTATCGTATTGACTGAACCATGCCCATACGAATCCTTTGCGGCTAGGTGATTTGGATAATTCACTATGCTTGTCTCGCGACAAGGATGAATCCTTCCCTAGAGACAATAAACTAGATCTAAAGAAGAAAAATGGTTTCGACTACCACAATACATGTAAACATGCGACTCACTCTATCTTTTATTGGTAAAGTAAAAATACATGATAAGCTGGATACCAACTTTCTTAGGACCTACTAGGACTTACTTCAAATAATCATGACTACTACCTTGTTATCTACACTTTAGAATCTCATGCTTTGTTTAAATTCTGCAACCTTTCCCAAATGCAACACTTGATGAATCAATTTTATGCACGATGAAAGTGCAACATGCAACCCTTTCATAACTACAACGTAGTTAAATGAGGTTATTGTAGAGTTAGTGTTGGTATATTCTTTCTTGCAAGCACATGCCACATGCCAATCCCTAGATTCATTTTTGATACACCACCATTACTTTTCGGACAACCTCCTACGGGTGTTAACAGCTTTTCCCCATGAACCATTACAATAAAGATTTTTCCTAAATTGCGACATAAGCTTATTCTTTCCATGTCTAGTCAAAAATACACTTAATAACTTCAGCCTTATAATGATAGGCGGTAGGTGTTCTAGGCTCGTCACTTTGAAATGCAGGATAAGGCAGCATAATACTAGGGTTGTAAGATGGATAGACAACTCACGTTCATCATATTGAAAATGTTAATAACTCCATTTCATGTCATGAGCTAATTCTAGTAATCGATCAAATAGACAAATTTTCCTCAATTTCCTTTTTAATTCGGCTTGGTAAATTTGAACATGCATATGTGCTTTCTATTCCGTGAGAGTTATTATACCTAATGCATTACTTTTGCGTAGAATCAAAAATCATAAAAAAAACATGGGTCTGTGGGCTCAGGGAGATGTCCACTTGAATGCTAGGAGATGAACCTCCCACAGGTGCGCCTTGTGTCTTCTTGGGAGCCATTGTAGACGTGAATACGGACTCCGCAGATTCCCTCTAGCCTTTACTCTTGCTCTTCGAGACGGCTAGGAGGTCAATACCTTCTCCTCGCGTAGGAATAGGAGTTTCCCGAACCCGGTTTTTTTAGAACTGAGAAGCCGCATAGGATCAAGGCCTATGGCCTTAACCTTAGAAGCTTCTTAAAGAAGCTTCTAAGAAGCTTCTGGGCAACAGCAGCAATGTCGGGGGGTCCCAATGATTGGGAAGGAGGTCGTGGTCAAGAAGAGGATGGGCGGCAGCCTGGGCCTTTCAGCAAGGCGGCGGCGTTCCTGGTCGCGGCAGCAGACGGTGGTCACGGCAGCCTCCTCCTCCTTCGAACCTCCCTCACGCAGCCTTCCGACTAGCATTCCCCTCTTCAGCACGGCGACGTGTATCCCACCCTCTCCCCTCAGCACGTAGGGGATGATTTTATAGGCATGGGGGGGGGGAGAGAAGGCCTCCACCACGTGGCCCCTTGCATGGGTTCCCCCCCTCCCATGCAGGCCACGACTTTCCTATGTCCCATCCCCCCCACACTCCCTTTTCTCCAGTCGTGCATCGGCTGGAGAAAAAGGGATAAAAATAAAAAAAAATTTACCTTGAATATTCAAATTGCCCCTCCCAAGAGGGTGTTTTTGTGAGACTTGCGGTTTTGAACTTTCGGTTTTGATTTACCAATGCGGAGGACCCTATTTCTCGCGTGCAGGTCACTCATTACACCGCCGATAATTCCAACAAGAAGGATAACCTTTGCACGAGGTTTACGCGGTGTGTGGGAAGTCAATATTCATGGGTGGGAATATTACAATTCACCCACAGTTTCCACGCGCATTCGCGCTCAACACACACATACTTTTCAATTAAAATAAACCCGCCGTTCACTTAGCACACGCTACGTGCGCTACAGAGGTACTTTAATTTTTATTTAAAATAAACCAGCCGTCACATGAGTACGCGCTGGCAAAAAAGTGCTCCACATCACCTTAATTTGTAATCAATGAACTTGCATTTAGAGACCCCGTCGGGTATCGAAGTCCGGATTCGAATTAATGCACCACTTCACCTAATAATTGGTAATTTAATTTATAATAAGGAACCGCCATTTTCTTGCGAAGGTTTATCACCTAATAAAAATTCACCAATTTCTTAATAATTTATTAAAATCAACCCTTCATTAAATTAATTCCCCCTCACTGCACTTACTTCCCCTTTTTAATGAACCGTTTCGTGGGATGGGTATGCGCAGTCCTTAGAGTTCTATCAACCATGTAGTCTTGATATGTGTCGGATGTGGTATTGTTTTGGTTTCCTGTCTTTGTTACGGTTAAGGGTACGGTGTGCAGTTTTTTCTTTTCTAGCCTGATATGGGGTTTAGGGTGTTTGCTTGATGCATCGCATGAAGCTTTCAGTCGCATTTGTCTCAAGGTCATGTCGATTTTTTATTTTTTTTTCTAGGATGTGGTT